>NC_135862.1:30158107-30223107 GCF_031162955.1 Sander vitreus
GTGAATGCTGATTCAACAGCATTCACAGTAATGTTATTCGATTCTTTATTATTATTATTATTCCGCTTCTTCCTCCGTACATTTTAATAACTAACTACTTCAACATACTTTCAGCTAGAAAAAACATTCTAATATCAAAATGTTCAGCTCTTTCAGCAACTATTTTTCTGCTATTTATACTTTAAAATATTATGCTTTAAACTTGTTTGTTTTTTACATTAAAGTCAATGAGAGCATGCTTCAAATTCTTAAAATCCTCTTCCATTTCAAAATGATTCACCTCCTTCATACTTTCACCTACAGACTTCAATTCAACTTTAAACCATTCACAAAAGAAATCAGCTTTTAGGCTGTATCTCAGCAGTTTGATATATTTTACAGTTTTGTGTCATCGCTGTCTTAACAGTTTTTTTCTAAGTTTATAATGCGTGTGTATTGTGTGAAATCGCTATGATGACGGTGATGACGGTGATATCATCGGTGATGACATCGCTAGAGTGTGGAGCCTCGAAAAAGTAATCGTAGTCCCTTCTCTATAACTTGCTCTCAGGCCCACAATTTTTACTTGTCATACACCATTTATACATCAAAACGTATGTATGCTAGTCTACTTTTTTTCTAATACTCATTTAGGCAATAGGATGTATGCATTTGGCTCAGTGAGCTTCCAAATGACACCAGTCTCAAACATCCCTCCATTGGGAGCCCATATTAAAATTCCTTGACATCTCCGGATGAAAGCACAGAGAACCATTTTTTCGAATCGCTGATATGCCCACATTTTTTCATTTTATCCACACAAATTATACAGTATATCAATACGTTCGCAGAGGCCTTCTGCCACTCACCGTGAGGTCATTTCACTAATTCACCTATAGTTTGCTTTTTGAGCCTTCTTTTCACAGGTCTGTCCCTCACTGGCAGAGCAGTTAGACACAGGTGATCTGGTCATTAGCTGATTAGAAAGATCAAAGCCTCAGCTAATGACCACATCCCTGAGATCAAAGGGGTCTCCTCTCTGTTTACAAATATGGCAACTGATTAGACAGACCTGCAGTTCTCCTAACCATGACGCAGCACTTTCCCCTTCTGATGTCAAAAGCTGCATGTCACATTTTTATCTGCTGAACTCTAACAAAACAGAGATCCTGTTATATTATGTACTATATGTCAACCATTGATGGCAGTTGATGACAACGTTTCTTGAGATGAGCCAAATAGTGCAGTTTGAAACACAAACACACACACGCACACACACACACACACACACACACACACACACACAGACAGACAGACACATACACTCGCACACAGACAGACAGGCAGACACTCACACACACACACACACACACAGACACACACACACACACACAGACAGACAGACACACACACACACACACACACACACACACACACACACACACACACACACACACACACACACACAGACAGACAGACACATACACTTGCACACAGACAGACAGGCAGACAGACAGACACTCACACACACACTCACACACAGACACACATACACAGTCACAGACAGACGGACCGACACACTCACACACAGACAGACAGACACACACACACACACACACACACACACACACACACACACACACACACACACACACACACACACTCACACACACTCACAAAGACAGACGAACAGACACATCTGTATTATATTCCACATCTTTTATACATCAGTGGTGTTATTCAACATTTTAATGAAATTTATGTTAATTAAAATTCCTGCTTTTCCAACTATCCTCACCACTTCACCTTCTTCTTACCCATTTAAGCTATTAATCCAGTTTAGCTTTAGCAATTTAGCTAATCAGCATTCACACGCATTTTCAGCAGGAAATACATTTTTCTAGTGTTACTTGATGGTTAGCTGTGTTCGCAAAGTTGTGGACTCACTAGTTTTTGATCATAAGTAAAGTTATCATTACAAATGCCTGTGTACAGCAAGTCATATCTACGATAGCAGAGTATTGTGCATTTGTATTACACTTTGCTATGGTGCTGGAAGCATCAATAAGTCCAATTTGATAGAAGAAATATTCTGCACACTTCATCCACTGCATGGATCTAATAGTGTCTGTCTGTCTCTTCTATCAAGATAATTCTAATTAACATGTTATGCTGTCTCCTGTAGGCTGCTATGATGGCTGAGGAGCTGAAAAAGGAGCAGGATACCAGCTCCCACCTGGAGAGGATGAAGAAGAACCTGGAGGTCACTGTTAAGGACCTGCAGCACCGCCTGGATGAGGCTGAGAACCTGGCCATGAAAGGTGGCAAGAAGCAGCTCCAGAAACTTGAATCCAGGGTAAAAAAGAAAGAAAGAATTTGCAGGGCTGAACTCATTTTAAAAAGATGCATACTTATTTACTTATTGTTCATTGAAGGTGCGTGAACTGGAGGCAGAGGTTGAGGCTGAGCAGAAACGCGGAGGAGATGCCATTAAGGGTGTCCGCAAATATGAGAGGAGGGTGAAGGAGCTCACCTATCAGGTACAGTCACTTTAATAGTTAACAAACAAATCAACTTAACATACATATTACAAAAATTTACTTTCAAAGGGGTATTTACTTTTAAATAAACCTTTACAGACTGAGGAGGACAAGAAAAACGTTGCCAGGCTGCAGGATCTAGTTGACAAGTTGCAGCTCAAAGTCAAGGCCTACAAGAGGCAGGCTGAGGAGGCGGTAAGAACAAAATATACATTTTCAACATTGAATGCTTGATACTGTGGCAGAAGTTTTTCACACAAAGAATACCTTTGGTGTGATAGGAGATTCAAAAATGATAATCTCTATGGTTTTTCAGGAGGAGCAGGCCAACACTCATCTGTCCAAGTGTAGGAAGGTGCAGAATGAGCTAGAGGAGGCTGAGGAGCGCGCTGACATCGCAGAGTCCCAGGTCAACAAGTTGAGAGCAAAGAGCCGTGACTCTGGCAAGGTAAACAAACAATTAAAAATGTTAACTTTAATTAAATTCTTTTTTTTATTATCTGACAGAAAGTTACTGTCAGTTAGATTTGTTTGAAATGAAGTTAATCCAACCCTTTTTTACTTGTGTTTTTAGGGTAAAGAGGCAGCTGAATAAAGAAAACTGTCTGATCAGCTGTTTCTAATCATATAATATGATGTGAGATATGCTATAAAAATAAATGTTTTCCTTGTCACAGTTAAATTGCTGTCTGCCTGCCTTTTTTTCATTGTATTGATTCGCTCAAAAGATAAGTGTCAGACTGGGTAATTGGCTAGATCTAGAAATCACATTTGAGTAACAGACGACCTGATTTCTAATACCACGTCTAATTATACACACTGTGTATTACTGTTGATGTATTACCTTGTCACACAGCTTTTTTGGATAAGGAACAATCAGTCTTGAGTTGCTGCCTGAGGTAAAACAGGCTTCAGGTGATAATAATGAATTTTATATCCCGACTGCCGTACTTCAGTGTGTGTTATGGGTGTCAATAATGGCCGTTGTGGTTAGTTGGAATCACAATCATTGTCTTGAGTGTCTGCAACCACCGGAATACAGCGCAGACATGCCTGGTGGAATCTAGAGGTCAGGTGTCAAAGTTTTATTGCTGTGCAGCTGTGAGTCGGGGCTGGACATTTTGATGAGCAAAAAGACAAATGAGAAAAGTTAACCCTTGAAACCTAAGTCTCTAATCCCCACAGCACAATCCCAAAATGTTTGTTCTTCATTAACCGCGGCTCAAACTCACAACCTCACACATTAGGCCAAGTCATGATCTTGAGCTAAATGGCAACTGAGCTACCATAAACAGCTTCACACTTTTTTTGCATGTAAAGGCAAATTTCAAACTAGTGCCATAAATTCAGTTATCAAGACAAAATTCTGTTTTAAACTTTACACGGCTGCTGTAGTGCCACCATCAGAATGACAAGCCCACAAAGCCAGTTGAGGAAGCTTAGCAAAGGAATGGACCTATGTGCAAAGTTTCACACATGGAAGGCAGATTTCATGGTAAGAAGAATGATAATAATTATAGCTGCTGCACAGCTGTGAATCGTGGGCATTTGGATGAGGAAGAAGAAGACATTTGAGAAATACATTTATAATTGAACTTTGACACCTAAGTCTCTAATCCATACAGCATATTCACTGAGTATGCACTAGGATGTTTGTTTTGCATCACATGGGGCTCAAACTCACAACCTAAGAAATCAAGGGCAAGTCATGGTCTTGGTGAGCTAACTGACAAGTGAGGAACTGTAGATAGCTTTACACTCCATACGTGACAAAACTAATGTTTAAAGATGCTCTATTTCCATTGACTGCAATAGCGCATACTACGTATATGCAAACTGATCGGTCCCCATCTATCCTCAGAGTATTTTACTGCTATGAACTTAAACTGGGATATGCTTAAAACCCCAGCCACTCTGCTTTACAAATAAACTGGGCTGGATAATCTGGACCCCTCTTTTCTAAAACTATCTGCGAATATTATCGCAGCCCCCATTACTAGTCTGTTTAGTCTATCACTCTTATCTTCAGAAATCCCTAAAGATTGGAAAGCTGCCGCGGTCATTCCCCTCTTCAAAGGGGTAGACATCCTTGATCCCAACTGCTGCAGACCAATATCTATCCTACCCTGTCTTGGAAAGCATGGTTAACAAACAGATTACCAACCATCTTGAATCTCACCATACCCTTTCTGCAATGCAATCAAGCTTCCGTGCTCGTCACGGTTGCACCACAGCGACATTCAAGGTTTTAAATTACGTCATAGCCTCTATTGCTTAAAAGCCTTTCTGTGCAGCCATCTATATTGATCTGTCCAAGACCTTTGACTTTGTCAACCATCGTATTCTTATTAGCAGACTCAATAGCCTTGGTTTCTCTCAGAACTGCCTCGCCTGGTTCACTAACTACTTCTCTGATAGGGTTCAGTGTGTTAAATCAGGGTTTGCTGTCTGGACCTACGGCTGTCTTCATGGGGGTGCCACAGGGTTCGATTCTCGGGCTGACACTGTTCTTTCTATATATCAATGATGTGGCTCTTGCTGCCAGTGACTCTCAGATCCACCTCTATGCTGATGATACTATACTGTATATGTTAGGAAAATTATGATTTACATAATTTTCCTCTTGTTATTTATTAAACTGTTTGCATAAGAATACCATATTATACTGATTACCCTAACCAAGATACCATAGAGCCATCGTCTGTCCTTGTGAAAGGCACAGGATGTTTCTGAGGGCAGAGCAGGCAGAGGAGATTCCCAGCCTGAAGATAAACTGGCGACATCGACTTTGTTATGACTATAGACTTTGTATCACAATCCACGTTGTATTACAAAAGCTGTTATAAGAGAGTGTTTCGTCAGTCACTTCTGTACTTATGCTGTGAGTACTGTAACTGGCTCCTTGTTATGTTCGCAAGTTAAATTAACTTTGATATAACTTCAGTGGTTCTGTCTATCCTTTGATAATGTAATTATTCTAACAGTATACATCCGGCCCTTCATTGTATACTGTACTATCTAACCTCCAGGAGAGCTTTAATGCCATCCAGCTTTCTTTCCAAAACCTTTAAATACTTTTAAACTCTGATAAAACCAAGTGCATGCTTTTCAATCGATCGCTGCCCACACCTGCTTGTTTGAATTGCATCACTAGGCTAGATGGGTTAGAATTAGAATATGTGGCTACTTAGGGACTGTTCGTTATTTATTTCGGGGGCCATCGGAGGACTTTTGGTACCTTAAGTCAAAATAGACTTGACCCTCCCTCCACTAGTAATACATTTTGGTTGACCCTCCCAAATGATTGGGAAAAAAAGGGATAACCCTCCCCAACATTACATTGGAGCCTTCTGTACAGGTTTGCAGTTGGCAAAGATGTACAAATGTCCATTGTTTTTAAACAGCCATGGCATATGTAACTAAACCTCTGCATTCTGATCTTACGCACCACACTCCACTATTATGGTGTGGCGGCCATTTCAGTAGATTTACTCACTAACTGTTATGGAAACACAATAAGCATGGAAACTAAATGCACACTTCCTGCATTACTGTATTACTTCAAATACTAAGTTACTCATCTAGTAAATGAGTATTCACATGAAATAAAATAAAACATTGAGACCATTCAACAAAGGACACTGGATAATGACAAATTCAACACTGGTTGCTATGGACTCGTCACTAGGCTTCCTCAGTCGTAGTATATTTTAGCATAGGTAAAACTCCATTTCTCAGATGAGCGTCAATTTGGGAGCTTGCATGCTACCACTCCTTCCTTCTCAAATGCCTTGAAAAGGCTGTCGTTTGCACAATTTCACAAATAGTCACTGGGACTGAAAGGATTTTTGAGTCGGGTATGGCTACAGCCTGGAGACCTCCCGTCTCATGCCCGCCCGGCTGTTCTTTCGGCTTTTCAAAATAAAAGCTTGCGTCTGGTTCGCTATGTTTTCATATGTTTTGGATGTTTTTGAACTAAACAGTATGGCAATCATGCTAATGAATAACATTATTTTTTACAGCAGATGTCTTAGATACAACACAACTAGCAAAGCAGTTTTGTGTTTATATGTGCGAGCAGGATTTATTCATTTTGGGAAATCCAAACAGGGAGAGACCCATTTGCTAGTGATAGGAGCTGAGACTGTGAGAGCAACATGGAGCTACATGGATAAATATGCATCAAACAAGCCACTTTGAAATTTTACTGTTCTCATGAGTAATTTTCAACGCCAGGGAGGTACCTGTTGCGTTATTTTTTGACGATGGGGTCCGTCAGATAGACATTCATGTTAATCCCTCACCGTCAGATATAGACGAAAGAAAAAACACGCCCCCCTTCACTTGAAATCTGTGACAGTTTTATTATTGGTATTTTTAGCCCAATAACCGCTGTTTTAATCAACATTATTCACGAGAAATTATCATGGTTTATATGTATTTCTTTTAAAGTTATTATTTCGGTCTATTTCGGCCAGGGAAGCTGGGTTGCTTTTTTGTTTATTTATTTTTTTAACGCTACATCTATCAACATTTATTTAGATGTTATCATGGTATTCATTTCTTTATTTTTATAATATTATTTCGGTCTTATTACCAGTGAAATATTACAGTATGCTGTAATACAGAACATTACGATATGATCAGAGCTAGACGCATTCAAAGCTGATATCCCACAATGCAATGCGGCCATTCATTCAAAGAATCGGGCAGCGATCAGCGGGTTTTTAACGCCAGCATCGCTTCAATATACATATATATACTCAGTGTTTTATCACCAGCAACAACATGTTGCTCAGCTTTGTTCCAGTAAGTTATACACCGTAATAAAACGTTTGAAAACATCCGCGGAAGTGACGTAGTAATTACCACTCCTCGTCTGTGAAAGAATGTTGCACATGAGAATTTACACAATAAAATACCAATAATGAAAAAATAGTGTTTTATGCTAAGCACTTTGATTTGCCTTATATATACTATATAAAAAACCTACAGTTGAGTGTTTAGAAATACAGCTTAATGGCTTGTTTGACTAATTTGCACTTGTTTTGACTTGTACTGTTATGAAAAACAATAAACTATATACAAAGAGAAGCATTCTTTATTTTATTTTCCATACATAGTTATTTAAAAACGCAATTTTCTAATTTTGCAGTTGATGACCATTGATAGCAAATACTAAATGGAAAAAGAACATGAGCATATTTATGAGTGGGACTTAGTTTGATTTAATATCACACTGCATTATTAGTTGTTTTAAATAAATGACTTTTTTGAAATATCAATTTATGGTAGGCCTAACATATTAATTATTATATTCAGAAGATGATCCTCATATCAATCAACGTGGTTACAGCTTGTAGCCATCCTAACCTTTGTAGCCTTAACTGAGAGACTACCTTTTCAAAATTAAGAAGGGACTAGTTGTAGGAAGCATTTTCAGGAAATTAAAAAGATAAGCAGATTGTTGCTGAGGTTTTTGTTTACAGAGTAAGATGTATATAGCTTTGTATGGGTATGTGTAAGTAGTTATAATACCTGCACCTTTTCGCGTGCCCGTGTACACTGTGTGAAGGTGTTAAAAACGTGGTGTTGGACCTATGATTAACGGCTAAGAAGCTAGGGGTAGGTTTATGTAGGCAATTCGTCATAAAGGATGTGCTTTAAAAGCCTTTGTTTCATGCAATCTGGTCACTTTTTCACCACTCGTTTTTTAGCTAGCTAGCTAGCTAGCTCGTTTTTCTCCACAGCTGTTTCTCAACAATCAACGGTGCTTTTTCTTTTTAATTATTTAGGTGAAAGAAGGAGGAATCGTCTTTCAGTCATGTCTACATGCGTATTTGGATGTCAAGATGCATTGTCTTTTGAAAAAGAAGGTATGAATGATACAGACTCTCCCTGTACATTTGAATTGAGAACAACGAAATGGCTCATCTATTGCTGGAGAAGCTACTGCTATTACAGATATTCCATTTGCGTTGAATCGGGCTCCCCAGAAAAAGAGACCCCGTCCAGAGATGTATACGCCAAGCATGGCTGATTCCTGTACAGTTGATATGGAATATGGGGGTGACAATGGATATTGTTATTCTATTAGCTACAGTGCGGCGTATGTGACATTAGCTGTTTACACTAGCGTTGTTGTGGAGCTATCTAGTAAATCTAAAACAGAGTGCACACTCTCGGTGAAAGACTGGAAGTTTTTTCGAGGTGTATGGATCTCGACAATCCAGGATTTCCTGAGGTTGTGTATGTATCACAATGGGGTAGTTGCAAAGGGAACAAAATCTACCGTGTGGAAGCAGACTGCTTCACAAGAACTGCTGAGGATTTTATTTTCCTCAATGTATGTGTAGAAAAGGAGAAGTTCATTGTGGCCAGAGGTCGTGAAGATTGGTTGTTAAAGCCATATCCTGTTTCTCACGATGAATGCAACAAGTGGTTTAAAAACGGCTTCTTTATACAATGGTGTGACTGGGAGATTTTGAAGAAGCAGTTTGATACCGTCGATTATGTCAGTAGAAGAGACCAGATAAGGAGCTCTTATAAGACCATAAGAAAAAAGTTGATTTTCGATGACGGCGGATAACATTCTCTGTCCCTACCCCGACCGCTTTATAGACCTAAAATCGTCAGACACAAAGACTAGTAAAACGGTGGGTCTATTTGTATGTGCTGTTTAATTACAAAATAGTTAAAAATGCTTTTTTTTTTTGTCTTGTGTTTTATTGTGTCTGTAATGTATGGATTTTTTTTTTCTCCAGAATGTTTGGAGTGTTATTCACCGGAGTCTCCTCCTATCCAACATGGCTTATTTGCACCGCCGACTGTAACAGGATTTCCTCAATCACCGTCACCATCATCATCATCATCATCATCATCATCATCATCATCATGTATGACCCCCGAACGCTTCCTGGCGCCGCCACATATGTCACCTCCACTACCCCCCTCTCTTTTGATCAGGTCACCGCCATCCGCCCCCCGCCACTATGCATATCATCGTCTGATGTCATACAACAGACAGATGGCAACGTTTGTTCAAACGCTGTGGGGGATGATCAACCGGACGGTCTGGTGTCAGCGTTGTTTATACAGTGTTAAAACAGCATCTCTACATCTGCTTAATGTTGTACTTTACAACTATTGGCAGGAGGTGTTTTATGGTTGTCAGATCAACCATCCGCGCTTTCTGGCAATGAAACATCTCCGTGCCGATGGTGCAAGAATCCATGGAGTAGCTGAAACTGTTTTGTACGAGTTAAAATCTGTGGAAGATGTCACAGTCAAAATACGAGAAATGTATGATTCTATGATTGGTGAGGACGTCCTCAAAGTGGCTGAAATTCTCCGAGATTGGAGACTGCTGGAGAGACTTATATGAGAGGAAAAAATAACAGTGTGTGGTTATGGGGAACTGTTTACGTGCAATGGGTAACCGTATCAGTGAGAGATATGTGACAGCTTGGTTATTCCGTATTTTAGATCAAACCATTGCCATCAATGTGAATGATGTTAGAAAAAACCAAAGTATGTGTAATGTAGATAGCCTTGATGTGTGTAGGCTAGAAAAACTGATGGATCTTGGTAGAAGACAGTATAGTAAGCCACATTGGGCTGAGTTGATGCAAATGCTGTTATCAGTGCTAACAACATGTGAGAGTGTTGTGGAGACATTTTGTGCAGTTATAACTAGCATCACACACAATTTCAAGATGTTGAAAGTATGTCATATACTGACAATGTACACAATGCTTGTAGATGCTGTGAGTTTGTATGTGAAAGAAAAACAATGTAGTGATATGATTTACAAAAAGCTACACATATTCATAATCAGTCAAATTGGTGTAGGTGATTTAGCCGAAACTCTATCTGTAATAGAACGGGTACCACTGTCCTCATAATTGTCATGTTTGTTACAGAATAAAAAGGTTGATACACTTGTATCCTAGACTAAACATGGAGAGAGTTGTGCGAAAAATATATTATGACCCTGCACACCCGGGAGGGTTAGGTGGGGTGCATAAGTTGCGCAGTGCAGTCAAAGAATGTACTGGGATGTCTCCGCCAATCCCCACGGTTAAAAAGTTTCTGTTGCGTCAGGATGCGTATACTCTACACGCGTCTGCGTTGAGACATTTCCCCAGGAACAGAGTTAATAGTATTGATAAACAGTTTCAAGCAGATCTGGTTGATATGTCTGAATATTCTGCGGAAAACGACAATGTTCGGTATATATTAACATGTATCAATGTGTTATCTAAGTATGCATGGGTCAGATGTCTTAAAGATAAATCTGGCCTCACCGTCACAAGTGCCTTTAAAGAAATATTGTGTCAGGGGAGGGTGCCTATGAAACTTCAAACAGACGAGGGAAAAGAGTTCTATAATAAGGTTTTTCAAAGATTGACGACTCAATATAAAATTCATCATTTCTCTACATCAAACAAGACAAAAGCCAGTGTAGTGGAGCGTTTCAACCGATCTTTTAAGACTTGTATGTGGAGATATTTAACCGTTGTTAATGCACGTAGATATATTCATGTTGTGCAAGATCTGGTGAATGCATACAACAATTCGTACCACAGGTCAATACAAATGGCACCGTCTGCAGTGAATAAAGACAACGAGAAAACAGTCTTTAACAATCTATACAAACTGAAACATCCCGGAGTGGTTGCTTTTAAATTTCAGCAGGGCGATACTGTCAGGTTGTCAAAACATAGGGGAGTATTTCGAAAAGGTTACCATCAATCTTTTACAGATGAATTTTTACAATAGCTAAATGTGTTGGAAGGACACCCTCTGTTTATATACTAAAAGACAATGGCGGTCAGTTATTGACTGGAACATTTTACGAGGCCAAGTTACAATCCATAATTGTAGACAAAAACCAAATGTTTAAAATAGAGAAAATAATTGATAGCAAGAAAGTAGGGCGTAAAAATCTAGTTCTGGTGAAATGGTTAGGATGGCCTGATAAATTCAATTCATGGGTCTCCCAAAAAGACATAGTCGATCTGAGATAAAGCTAGCATGACATGCACTTCAACTAGTCATTTTGATTCGGTAATGAAAGGCGTCGCTACGATGAATAAGAATGTTTTTTTTGTTACGCTAGCCAGTAACGCTTCGGCATTAGTCTATCCGAACAATAAGATATGGCAGTTCAGAACAAAATTGGCAAAACCGCTAATATTCCAGCAGCCCTATGAGGTAGGCCTCGTAGAGATACAGTACCCCAGGATATGGAATAATTTTACCACAGATGATGAGGAGGTTGAAATTTTTGACACAAAAACTAAACATACATACCGAATAGAACTAGTGGTCGGTTGTTATAATTCAGTGGCTAGCATTGTTAAAGAGTATAATATGAGATGCATTTCTAGTATAGGGACAGCAGACATATCCATGAGCCACAACAATATTACAAACAGGATTTACTTTATCGGCGTTGCGGGTATCATTTAGCATTTACAGGCCGTCTGGCAGAGATTCTTGCCTTCATTCCAGACACTGTGTTTTAAATAGACCACAACCCCTGTGTTAAATGTGTAGCCCCCAGACCTGCAGACATCCACTCGTGTCGCTATAATATATTTATTTATAGCGACATAGTGGACTACCAGCTAGTGGGGGATAGCCATGTTCCACTTCTCCGATGTATAAATATCTCTGCTCATCTACACTCAACTATTACGGACATTCAAATAGATCTACACGACGATCAGAGCAAACATATTCCATTCTCATGGACGGGAGATATACGGCCTACTATATGAACTAGGCCGGTGGAGACCTGCCGGGGTTCATAGGTTCCAGTACGCAATATGGCAACTGACTAGGTGGCGTATTCAGAAATCTGTTTCGAATGGCTGTCCCCTTTTTAAAAAAGGGGTTTAATCTAGCCAAACCTCATCTGAAAACTGCAGCCATTGGTATCATTGGGGACGTGGTCTCTAATGTTCGAAACACAATATCAGCCGGACAGCAGGGAAATGGTCTCATGGTGTACAGACGCAAACCGTTAATAAGAAAACCAACAGGATGTCGTTATCAAAAAACATTTAAAACCACAACCAAAAAACGAATAGTCATCAAAAAGAAGACAGCTTCCAGAAGACGCAGAGCTCCAACCCGACGCTCTCTGGACCTAGCAAAATACAGATTCTAAATTAATTTTTGGGAAGTAAGCCTAATCATGGCGTTCATTCATAATCAGTCGGAAGAGTGTGTGAAGACAGAACTCGATCTGTTCACAGTCCCGTACACGCAGACATCTATCGAAAAATCAACATTTCTAGAAATTCCACCAATGTCCGCTCTAACAGACAGTGGTCCTATTGAGTTTTTCGTATCTGCTAGTGGAGAACATTACCTCGATCTTAACGATTCATATCTTTACACTCGTGTGAAGATTACAAATCCTGATGGCACAGGGCTGGCTAATGCAGCTGATGTGGGGTTTATAAACTATCCAGGCTGTAGTCTTTATTTGCAAGTAGATATAATGTTAGGTGATAGATTGATTACCCAATCTTCAAATACATAGACATACAGAGGAATTATTGAGTGTTTGCTAAACTATGGAAAAGAAACACTAGATACACAGGTTAAGCACTGGACTATTCTGTAAAGATACGAGCGGGAAAATGGACGAGACATCTATTAAAGGAGATAATCTCGGATTAGAACAACGAGGCTCATACACTGGTGAAAGCCATATTGTGGAATTAATATCACCAATATACGCAGACTTGTTTTTTCAAGAAAAACTGTTGCTAAATGGTGTGGACATGTCACTTAAATTCATCAGGTCAAAAGATGACTTTGTACCCAGGAAATGTTCAATTCACTTTGAAAATAATGTCTGCCAGTCTGTTTGTAAAGAAAATATCAGTGGCACCAAATGTTAGACTTGCACACAGTAGAGCGTTACAGCATACTAATGCCAAATATTCTATTGACCGAGTAGCAATAAAAACATTTTCCATACCTGCCGGTACACGGGTATCTAACCAAGAGAATCTATTCATTGGCCAGATACCTAAATTTGTAGTCTTGACTTTAGTTGATAATGAAGCATACACAGGTTCGTATGCATGTAACCCATTTAATTTCGGACACTATAATACCGAGTTTATATTTCTATACGCTGACGGTCAGTCTCACCCTGCACGACCTTTTCAACCACATTTTCAAAGAGAACAATATGTTATAATATTATCAGATTGTGGAATCAACAGGACGCCATTTAAAGGACCGTTCATTAGCCAAAACATGATCAGATTTCGGCGACGGTTACACACTGTTTTGTTTCAATCTGGAACCCGATGGTGGCAGGGGTGGAAATGTATTACTGATTAAGACAGGCAATGTGAGGTTAGAGGCGCGATTCCGAAATCCCCTCCCACGGACGGTGACCCTGATCTGTTATTCTGTTTTTGATTCTGTAATTGAAATATCTAATCGAAGGCAGGTACTATTGGATCATTACTAGTATGAATACAATACCAGCATATACAGCTTACCAGTGTGCTTAGAAAAAGAATGAATGGGGAAACAAATTTCTTAGGTGTCATGCAGTGTGATCAACTTCCGAAAACCATCATTCGTAAACTACCAGCAATGTTAGTGGTAAACACGGACACAAGTGATAAACCGGGTCAGCACTGGTTGGCTATATACATTAACGAAAACAAACATGGCTTGTTCTTTGATAGCTACGGACACAGCCCGTCAGTTTTTCCGCCAGAAATCAGCCATTTCCTCTTAAAGAATTGTGTGGAGGTGTACCATTCGGGGGTACAGGTGCAAAATAACAATTCATCAAAATGTGGACAACACTGTGTGTTCTTTTTATGTAATATTCAGAAAAAAAGTCTTATACAGGTGTTAAACATGTACAGTGATAATTGTGTCTGGAGTAGTCATTTTGTTAACAAAATACATCCCGATGTGTACCACAATCAGAAGTTTAAATGTGTGCAATGTGCATGTGCAACATATATGTAAAAGTCTTGTGTAATGATGCTTGTTTTAGCCAATAAAAATAATTGTCTTACCAATTTCTGTACAATTTTTTTTTTATTCAAACTTTTCAAAAAGAGATCTATACATGAAAAAACAATTACACAATAGGGAAAATGCATGACTAGTTTTGAAAAAACGAATAGAGAAATACAATCAATATTGTCACAGTTTTACACTCTCACAATAATATCTTTTTCGGTTTTCACAGTAGAGAAAAACATTTGCTTGTGTCACAGACACATTCAATAGGAAAATAATGTAAAATAGTATTAAAAAAATACAAACAAACAAGCAATATGTAAAGTTAGAAAATAGGTTAAAAATATATATAAAATTAGTGTGGGACACATTCAATATAGCCACAGTTTTACATTCAATAATGTCTTTAGGTTTTTACAGTAGGGAAAAACATTTTCTTGTGCTACAGTCACATTCAATGGGAAAATAATGTAAAATAGTATTAAAAATAAAAACAAACAAGTAATATGTAAAATTGGAAAAATAGGAAATACATCCATTAATGTCTGAGCAACTTGACAATAAAAAATAATTAAAAACTAGCCCAGTGTGTCTTGATCAAGGGTGAGTCAACGCGTACGGCTCTAGGAGTGGAGGAGTACTGGTCAAGGAAGGCTGTCTAAGGGGGGTGTCAATACGCACTGACCTAGGTGTGAACATGTCTGGTGAGAGTGTATCAGTCAATGTGTGATATCTATTAGCAGCCGCAGGGGTCCCTGTTTTAAATCCAGCAATAGCACGACGTACGGCTGTGTTTGGAATTACGGATAGAGGTATGTTTAAGCGCGCTAATGTCTTTAAAAAAAGATTCCACCCTGTAGGTCTCGAATGGTCTGAAACATTATTATGTTTTACGCTTTTCAGTAGATCATACAGGTGACTGCCTGTCACAGTCTTATCTTCAACAATGATTTCCCCATTATTTGCCCACGAGATCTGATCATTATTACAGGTTAAAGAGGTGATTATGTATTCGGCGTTGCGTTTATTCCTGGGGGGCATATGTGCCAATACATCTGATCTTATCATATTGTCTTCTACGATTGCATCTTGTGACTCAGCCGTTGAGGCATCAGCATTTGAGGCATCGCTGGGTAGGGATAATGTAATTATATTTTTCTCCCGCTCACCCTGTTTTACCAGGGTTAAATACTTCTGTAAAACACTTGAATATTTTTTGGCTTTTTCATATACATCAATGTCAGACTGATTCAATATATCACTCATGGATCGGTCCAATTCATTCTGGACAGACTGCCACAAAGAGACGTTTTGCGTGTCTGAGGTTTGACGCTGCTGTAATGCTGCTAATTGTTGCTGAGGCACCAGAAACATTTTCTGCGTGTGTTCCATATCAGTTCCTATTAATGAGACTAGCGATGAACAGGATTGCCGCCCCCAATAGAGGCAATAGAAACCCGCCTGTTTGAGTAATGGTCTTTTTTTTCTTTAAATGTTTGACTTTTTTATCCGCAATTAATCTGATAACCTTCTTCTTCTTTTTCAACAACTTGTACTGACTGATAGATAGCGGTATATTGCCTCTTAATACGTTCTGAGCTATCTCACACAGTGCATTAATAAAATCTGGACTAGCGTTGCGCACAATAACGCCTCTAGCTCGGGGTGCTGCCTTATGAAGTAGGTCCAGCAGTGTGAAATTGCGTTGCATACGGACTGACATTATTACACCTTCTGTTTCCTTGGGACGTATACAACCTGCTGGGATGATATTAGAGCAGTTCTGAGCCGCAAATTATCTGGAGTTCTTGATTTATAATCTATCATGAGATAGCCATAAATTGAGCTTGTGGCATTGTTAAACACCTCTAAATTTCTTTTACTATTTCCAGGGAACATTTGGCGACCTAATAAACTCATCTGAATCTGGTCTCTAGGATTTTTAAATAATATGATATAGTTTGTGTTCAAAGTGATTGTACGACTGGCCTTGCCTTGAATAAACAGATTCTGCACTAAATACACACAGCTGAGGTTTCTGTGGTGGACATACTTTGTGAACACGTTCTGTAGCTCTAAATTACCACATGCTTGGCTCATAAGGTCATCAATTACTAACAGATTATTCTTAGTAGGCGGAAGAAGTGCGTCGTCGCAAAGTGAATTAGGGATACCTTCCACAAAATTTATATTCACTGTTTTAAGTAACTGATCGTATATTGGTTGCCAGCATGAATAAACGTATACTATGTTATCGATCATGTGCGATATTACTGTTGCTGAATTTTCAATGAGATCTTTGACAAAATAAGTTTTTCCACAATTCGATGGTCCACTAATAACTGTGCTGAACGGATGTTGAAGCCGGCCATCAAATCCTGCAATCAGTTGATTATTATAGATATTATTAGTAGCCATAAGGGAGGGTTGTGTAGTCACTGAGTATGCAGCGTTTATTGTATATGACCTTTACTTTCTTGGTCACCGTGTCGTTTTTGAGATGAAACTGTTTTTTGTCACGTTTTATGGTGAATGCACTAGTCGTCAGATGGTCTGTGGACTGCCGATTGGTCACAAAAGCCTGTACCAAACCTATTAATGACTCATGTGTAACCACTTGGGCGTTTTTTTGTATTGAGGGTTACGCCTTTGCACTTTACCTGGGTATGTCCTTGAGCTGTTCGATAAGCATAGCATTTTGGCCCCCCAGAAACAAACTCTGTTATATAGTCATCTGTAGGAGCGCCACAGACCTGCGCGTCTGTCAACTCGCCAAGATATGGCCCTAGAGGGGGGGACCCACTCATCTTTTTTGGTTGTGAAGATAATGCTGTCCGTGTCACAATAGAGAATCTTGTCTTGCAGCTTATCCAGCAAATCATATAACTCCATGCGCGCATAGGCACTAGTCATATCCCCAATAAAAACATTCACATCTTTTACACTGCACAATAGCGACCTCTGGTGAAATAAATGAGAAGTGCCGAACGTCAATAGCATCGCTGAACATGAGTTGTGTGAAGTCTGTTATGAGCTAAGCAGACGTCATATTGTTACGCATCGCAAACCGACCCCAGAGGCTGTTAAGCAAGAGCTTATTAAGACTTCTGACTGCCTTGTTAACGGTTATTTTGGCAGGGTCAAGACGTATACCCTCGTGGACATAGTAGTCTTCTATGTACTTTTGTTTCTCATCTTCCGTCTGTATATGCCCTGGATATCCGGAAGACTCCTGCTTTTTCTGGAAAATGCCACAACTCTGCGATGGTGACTAGTTTGTACCCTTTCTCCAGGGCTTTCAGTAATTCAAACGATACCCATACGTCAGACATTTGTCTCTCACTGTCATTGTAGTCACAGCAGACTGTCTGATTCAACTGATCGGCACAGGCACCACACAGCGGGAACATCAGTTTACCGTGACAGCAATAGGGGAGAACTGGATGATACAGGACTCTAGGGGGAGCCACAGTACATTTCACAATATAGTGAAATATATATATATATATATATATATATATATATATATATATATATATATATATATATATATATCATAGTATTTGATTTTCTCATCACCTTCTGCCTTGTGATACACCTTCAATGCATTCGTTCGGCCACCAAAGAGGGCTTCTTGAGGGTTGAGACGTTCTGGCTTTTCATATGTTGACATGAAACCCTTAACATCTGGATCATTGCACACCTCGCTTTTCCATTCACATTCCCACTTCACCACAACCGTTAGCCCATAAACAGTCTCTAGCGCTGACACTCTGTCATGGAACTCTCTGAGTAACTTGCCATGTGTTTTTTTTTTCTTCTTGTGATAGGGTTGATTTCGGCCTAACCATAGCACTTACCACAGCCGTGGAAGAAGCACCCGTTAAACTCATAACAAGTGTTTGTGGCGGCACAGTACCCGTCGACAAAGAATGGGCCAAAGGCCTTTTCACCTCTGTTAAGAGCGTGTTGGATGGTGATGTTGTCTCTGTATGCTACCTACTGAAGCCACTGTATTGAGATGTCTGAATACGCCTTGTTTTGCCTCAAAAAGATTCTTAGTGATATAACTAAGCTCTGGTTGATTATCAACATCTAATCTATTTACGGGGTTGGCTACTGTGATATCAACCTTGTCACACCGTTTATCTGACGCAGTTACAGTGGGTCAATGAACCAAGTTGATTATGTATGGTGGGTGTGTCTGGTATACAGTTGTCTTCAATGCTCTCATTCTCCAGTCTACAGATGTATTCAAATAGGCTCGCACAACAGTTTAAATCACCTACGTCATTATCGTGATCCCACAGCCATTCGTCCTGATTCGGGGGGAACAATGCATGCGATGCCTCTGATAGAAGTGGGTCTTCAGATCCTGCTCCTTGTACTTGTTCTTCTACTCCGGCAAGGATTGTCTGGGAGGGTTAATGACATATATGTTTAAATAATGCAACACACACACACACACACACACACACAACTACAGCCCTTCACCCAACCACCGCACATACCCAACAGCAACCCCACCTCCTCAATCATCAAACATGTCCAGACTTCCTTCCTATCATCCACATACCTCTGTTGGTGGCCTCTGATGGATACCGGGGGCCGTATTCAACACATTGGTGTCTTGGCTGTTTAACACCTCTCTCCGAGGTAAAAAGGTGTCTGCTGTCTGGTTCTCATCAGCTCTCTTGGGGGTCTCTAACGCCTTCCCCCTTTGTATAGAACAAAGGCAACAGAGCCACGCTGTGGGGAATGTAACACCATGACCTCAGGTGTGACCGCCCCCGCAGCCAACGGATGTGCAGTGTTCTAGTGAAATGCCATCCCCCGTCCGGACCCTTTGTTCTTGAGGGTTAGACGGCCTGCACACAAACAACGATTAGAATATTAGCTAACTAAAAAACCACACGGATAAATTTAAACATTAATAAGTCTACATGCTGGAATAGATAATCAGGCCACAAAATACCTGTTTTCAACTTTCTTATTGCGCTCAGGATGATGAAGCTTTATATTTCCCAATAGATACCCAGGTTGATTTAAGAAACAGGGTATTTGATCCGTCAATGGAGCCTCCACATCTTTTTTTTTAAATGAAAAACAACACAAGAAAATGCATGAAAATACAACCATAGCCACACAATCAAATTATACTGAAATGGGTTGTACTATATCAATGTTTTTACCTTGCGGAATAAGTGTATCATCAAATCTAAGCAACATTACTCCTTGTGGAATTACCTAATGAACAAAACTAGATAACAAAAAATAAACTTTTTAATTCATGAATGTTTGATTGACTTATCTTAGAATAGGTTTAAACAGGACATTTGCTTTTTAAATCTACTTACCCACTGTAGACATGACTGAAAGACGATTCCTCCTTCTTTCACCAAAAGAATTAAAAAGAAAAAGCACCGTTGATTGTTGAGAAACAGCTGTAGAGAAAAACGAGCTAGCTAGCTAGCTAGCTAGCTAAAAAACGAGTGGAGAAAAAGTGACCAGATTGCATGAAACAAAGGCTTTTAAAGCACATAAACCACACCCTTTATGACGAATTGCCTACATAAACTTACCCCTAGCTTTTTAGCCGTTAATCATAGGTCCAACACCACGTTTTTAACACCTTCACACATCTAAATAATGTACCGACACACGCCCCCCCTATGCAGGTACGCCCTCCCGCGACGAGGTCCCCACCACGCACGCGAGGAGCGCACGCAGATACACCAGTGAGGGGCGCACGCAGATACGGCCGCGATGACGACGCACCGCGATGACAACGCACCCTCGCACAGTACAGTACTTTACATTTACATTACATTACATTTTACATTTTCCTGATGAAATTTACATACTTTTACTTTTACTGCGTTTTCAATGCAGGGCTTTTTCTTGGTTTTAGTACTTTTACTTAAGTAAAGGGTCTAAATACTTCCACCACTGCTGTTGTGATATTGGTGCTGCCCTATGGCTGAACCTCCAATATGGCTGCCAATGGGTCCATTATGTCAAGTCAAGTCATCTTTATTTATACAGCACATTTAAAACAGCAAGTGGACCCAAAGTGCTTTGCAACCAGGGCAGATGGGGTGAAGTATGCCGTGATACATAAATACAACAGAAGGCTACATACATAAAAAAGTACATAACAAACACAACATCATAAAACAACTTGCATGGTAAAACCAATGTCAAAAAAGAACAAAGTTAGAAGAGTGAATTAAATCAGCCATAGCTTAAAAGCAGTATAGGGAATAAAAGGACCGACCAGGAGGTGGCTTGACAGAAGCAAGGCAGCCTCAGACATCGCTAAAAGCATGGGGGATAAAATGGGTCTTTGAATTAGATTTCAAGTTTTCAGTCGTAGAACATGACTTACTATTGGACGGGAGGCTGTTCCAAAGCTGGGAGCTGACAGAGAAAGCACGATCCCCTTTAGTTTTGCAGCGTGAGGAGGAGCTGTTATGTGCCTTCAAACTTCTATAATCTACTACAGTATTCCCATTACATGGTTCGTCTTCCTGTGTTGCAGAGGTATGTAAAGGCCACATGGAGTTTGAGAGTAATGGTTCCACTGATGGACTATCCAGCCCCGGCGGGGCTGCTGTCGGCTGCTGGAGACCTGAGTATGCCATTCTCCAACATGGTCAAGTACTGCATCCTGGGAATCTCGGTCACTCTTCTTCTGCTTGTGCTGGGTGTCTTGGCATGGCAGGCCTTCAGATGTTGCACACAGACACACATCACATACACCCGGCAAGATACTGGTGAGTAGATTAGATTACAATACCAAACAGTACAGCACATATTGCTGATGCTGGGTGTCTGCAGGGAAAAGTAAATAAAACCTAATGCAAACTTGTCTGGTTTGCACTGCAGTGAACAGTGAGCTGCTGTACTTAGAAGAAAAAGTCACGAAGAGCAGGAAACTTCTCAGGAGCTCCAAGTACTAGGGTAAGAGGAAATGGTGTTGAGAGGTGCGGATAAAACAAACGATTTAATTTAAACTTACTTTCTTATGACCTTATATTATACATACTGTATATGTGGCCACGCTATTGTATCAGGTGGCCCAGAGTTCAAAGCAGTACCCATGCTGTACAATTTTAACAATGACCAGATTTCTTAACAAATCTATAGATGTCTGAGGTTCTAGGGCTCTGTGCGGCTAAAGCTGCCTACACATGATAGGCGGCAAAAGCACTTTGCACCGGCCAATCCATTGATTTCCTATGGGGAAAGGGCGGTTGTGCCCAACTATGCGGTTGTGCCCAACTATGCCTGGCGTCACGCAGCACTTTCGTATTTGCCGTTCAAATTATTTCAACTTCAACCTAGTTGCAACCAGTGAGGTAACAGCCTGTCGTTACCTAGCAACGAGGAAATAGCTTCCTTGCCACCCTTGATGACAAATACCTGCGCTGCACTTTCCACCCTACCGCAAATCGCTTATCATGTGTAAGCGGCTTAAAGCTATAGTTCGTAGTTAAAGAATTATGGACAATTTGCAAAACAAACCTGTATTAAGTATGGTAGAGAAGATACCTAACCCTATGTGAGAGTATTTAGAGAAATGCAGGACATTTTCAGGTATGACAACTGCAAACAAAACTAAGAATCAAGTTTAGCAGCCCTATTATTTTATCTCGTGAGATCAATCCATTATTTTGCTCAGACCCTGTAGTCTGTGGAGATGCTCCAAATAGACAACCTTGTCTATGTACATAAAGATTAAGATTAACTTGTTTAAACAAAGGAGAGTGGGACTTGTCCCAAGTCAAATAAAAGCTGGAGGTGCTGTAGTTGTAAATAAAAACACTACTAATAGAAATGGTGTTCATGTCTGCATGCTCCCCAGGTGGAGGAAGTCAGCACAGAGGTCCACAGGCTGAGTCGTTGTCTGTCTCAAGCCTTGTTCCCTCCTCAGGATCCAGTCAGGCAGACAGAGATATGGGAGAGCAGGCCAACATTAGAAATGTGGTATATTACTGTTTAATCCTGTTGTCATGTATCAATCTGCCAACAATTGTCTTTCTGTTTATTCTCTTCATCTATTGGCTTATGAACTCTTTATCTTCAAAAGCACTCAAGGCTCCCTTACAACTATATTTTACTCAGTTAGTATCGGCCATAAAAATGTAGGCAACCTATATCTGACTCATTGTTTTGTAAGGGAGGTATATGTAGTTTTTGGAGTATGCTGTACTGCAAGATTTCCATCAAGCTAAACTCTAACATTAGCATGTTTACAATGACAATACTAAGATGCTAATGTTCAGCAGGTAATAATTACCAGGTTCACCATCTCAGTTTGTGCCTCTCCGGGAACCATCACGTTATCGTGGTGGAGAGGTTTGTGTGTCCCTATGAACCTGAGGGCTGTGTTGTCTGGAGCTTGTGGTCCTGGTAGGGTCTCCCTTGGCAAAGTGGTTTCAGGTGAGGGGCCAGACAAAGAATGGTTCATAAACCCCAATGAGTCATCGAGGAAGAGGTGAAGTTACCCTACCCGGAGGAAGCCCGGGGCCCCCGTCTAGAGCCAGGCCCAGATGGATGGCTCGTCAGCGAGCGCCTGGTGGCCGGGTTTGCCACAGAGCCCGGTTCGGCACAGCCCGAAAAAGCAACGTGGCACCTCCCTCTCCAACCCATGGGCCCACCACCTGTGGGAGGAACCGCTGGGGGCGGGTGCGCTGCCACACGGGTGGCAGTGAAGGTCCGGGGCCTTGCCGGACCAGATCCGGGCGGCAGAGGCTGGCTCTGGGGACGTAGAACGTCACCTCTCTGTGGGGGAAGGAGCCGGAACTTGTGCGGGAGGTGGAGCACTACCAATTAGATCTTGGTTCTGGAACCATACTCCTGGATAGGGGTTGGACTCTTTTCTTCTCCGGAGTTGCCCAGGATGTGAGGGGCCGGGTGGGTGTGGGGATACTCACAAGCCCCCGGCTGAGTGCCGCTACGTTGGAGTTCACCCCATTGGACGAGAGGGTTGCCTCCCTACGCCGGCGGGTTGTGGGGGGGAAAACTCTGACTGTTGTTTGTGCATATGCACCAACCAAAAGCTCGGAGTATTCAGCCTTTTTGGAGACCTTGAATGGAGTCCTGCATGGGGCTCCAGGAGGGGACTCCATAGTTCTGCTGGGGGACTTCAACCCGCAGTGGGCAATGATGGAGACACATGGAGAGGCGTGATTGGGAGGAACGGCCTCCCTGATCTAAATCCGAGTGGTTGTTTGTTGTTGGACTTCTGTGCTAGTCATGGATTGTCTATAACAAACACCATGTTTGAACATAGGGATGCTCATAAGTGTACTTGGTACCAGAGCACCCTAGGCCAAAGGTCAATGATCGATTTTATAATTATTTCATCTGATCTATGTTTTGGAAGAGAGGGGCAGAGCTGTCAACCGGGTCAGGGGGTGGGGGACGACTCTGGACAGACCTGGTAAGCCCAAACTGGTAGTGTGGGTAAATTGGGAACGTCTGGAGGAGGCCCCTGTCCGACAGACTTTCAACTCACACCTCTGGCGGAGCTTTTCGTGCATCCCTGTGGTAGCTGGGAAATTGAATCCGAGTGGACAATGTTCAAAATTTCCATTGCTGAAGCTGCGGCAAGGAGCTGTGGTTTTAGGGTCTTAGGTGCCTCAAGGGGCGATAACCCACAAACACTGTGGTGGACAGGGAAGCCGTCTTTCCGGGATATGTTATCCCGGAGGACACCAGAGGCAGTTGCAAGGAACCGAAGGGCCTGAAGAGCTGCAGCCTCTGCCGTGAAAGAGGCAACGCAGCGGGTGTGGGAGAAGTTCGGAGAAGACATGGAGAAGGACTTTCGGTCGGCACCAAGGTGCTTCTGGAAAACCGTTTGCCACCTCCAAGCTGTGTACAGTAAGGATGGGACACTGTTGACCTCAACTGAGGAGGTAATAGGGCGGTGGAAGGAGCACTTTGAGGAACTCCTAAATCCAACTAATACGCCCTCTATGTCAGAGGCAGAGCTGGAGGATGATGGGGGATTGTCGTCAATTTCCCTGGTGGAAGTTGCTGAGGTAGTCAAACAACTCCACAGTGGCAAAGCCCCAGGGATTGATGAGATCCGTCCAGAAATGCTGAAAGGTGTATGACAGGGTCCCCCGGGAGATACTGTGGGAGGTGCTGCGGGAGTATGGGGTGAGGGGGTCCCTTCTCAGGGCCATCCAATCTCTGTACAACCAAAGCGAGAGCTGTGTCCGGGTTCTTGGCAGTAAGTCGGACTCGTTTCAGTTGACGGTTGGCCTCCGCCAGGGCTGCGCTTTATCACCAATCCTGTTTGTAATATTTATGGACAGGATATTGAGGCATAGTCGGGGTGGGGAGGGGTTGCAGTTCGGTGGGCTGGGGATCTCATCGCTGCTCTTTGCAGATGATGTGGTCCTGATGGCATCATCGGCCAGCGACCTTCAGCGCTCACTGGATCGGTTCGCAGCCGAGTGTGAAGCGACTAGGATGAGGATCAGGACCTCTAAATCTGAGGCCATGGTTCTCAGCAGGAAACCGATGGAGTGCCTACTCCAGGTAGGGAATGAGTCCTTACCCAAAGTGAAGGAGTTCAAGTACCTTGGGGTCTTGTTCGCGAGTGAGGGGACAATGCAACGGGAGATTGGTCGGAGAATCGGCGCAGCGGGTGCGGTATTACATTTAATTTATCGCACCGTTGTGACGAAACGAGAGCTGAGCCAGAAGGCAAAGCTCTCGATCTACCGGTCAAATTTCGTTCCTACCCTCACCTATGGTCATGAAGGCTGGGTCATGACCGAAAGAACGAGATCCAGGGTACAAGCGGCCAAAATGGGTTTCCTCAGGAGAGTGTCTGGTGTCTCCCTTAGAGATAGGGTGAGAAGCTCAGTCAACTATGAGGAGCTCGGAGTAGAGCTGCTACTCCTTTGCGTCGAAAGGAGCCAGTTGAGGTGGTTCGGGCATCTGGTAAGGATGCCCCCTGGGCGCCTCCCTAGGGAGGTGTTCCAGGCACGTCCAGCTGGGAGGAGGCCTCGGGGAAGACCCAGGACTAGGTGGAGGGATTATATCTCCAACCTGGCCTGGGAACGCCTCGTGGATCCCCCAGTCAGAGCTGGTTAATGTGGCTCGGGAAAGGGAAGTTTGGGGTCCCCTGCTGGAGCTGCTGCCCCCGCGACCCGACCCCGGATAAGCGGACGAAGATGGATGGATGGACCATGTCAGTTTGTAGCATGCTAACATTTACTAATTATCACCAAACAGAAAGTAAACCTGAGGCTGATGGAAATGTCATTAGCTTTGTATAAGTACTAAGTATTAGTCATAAAGTAAAGTGTTAGACAGATTCAAATTTTGGCCAGATGATGGTGCTGGACTAGAGAAAACGTAAAGGGATTACCAAGGCATGAGCCAGTCACCATCGACGACATACCAGCAATTCATTCTCCTGAACACCCAATGGACATAAGGCCCCCACATGGAGCAAAGTGGTGAAGACGGGTGAAGCAGGCGAGATCAGCATCAGCACCTGGGCCCAATGGTATCCCATATAGGCTCTACAAGAACATCCCGGGCCCTTAAATCAGTCCCTCACAGGATCTTGTGGGTGGCTTTTAGCTACTTTGGCGAACCAAACCACATCACAGGCTTGGTCAAGAGCTACTTTCAGGATCTACAGTTCTATGTTACATCTGAGAACAACACCACTACCTGGCAGCATCTGGAGATCGGCATCATGGCAGGCTGCACAATTTCCCCTCTAGCATTTGTCATGGCAATGGAGCTGATCATACGGGCATCAGCTTAGGCGAACAGCTAACCATGGGACACACACCCAGGATTTATCAACCTGTAGTGGGCCTGCCTCAGCAGAGGGTGTATTGTGATAATTGGCCGAAACACCCTGTGATGCTGTGGTACACAACTGACGATGTGTCCCGCTAGTTAAGGCTTATAGCAGCGATCCTTCAAGAAATCTGAAGTGGTGCAAATGGAATTGAAATTGGAACATCTAGTCCTTTCAACAAACTTAAAACCAAAAATGTCAAAGTCATGGTGGCACTAGAGGAAGAGTCAGGGAATAGATGCCATACAATGGCCCTTTTTCCATAAATTTATTTACTATCACATTAAGGTGGTTTTTGAAAGTATTATTTCAGCAACTTATGTCTACCAGAGAGGTCAAGTTAGCTGTTAGTAAGCTAATGTTAACGATGTCTTAGCAAGCTAAGGCACTTGTAAACATAATACTGCATAGCTTTCTGATTTATCCACAGTACTCCCAGACTTCCAGCTGATGCCTCACGTCTTATTGCCTGTATCCACTTTTGTCCTAAAGGCTCAGTTTGTTGGGTTCGGCAACTTATTGAAACTTATTTAAGGAGTCTTGACCTTGTTGGCAGTGCATCCCACCACACAGCAGCTTTTAGGCATTTTCCGTTGTTTGTTAGCAGAAGGAAATAAAAAAAAGGCACCTTAACGCAAAAAAGTGTGGTGATTCCGTCGGTATCGGACGTCGATGGGCGTAACAAAGTGGCCGTATTGGGAATGAGAACAGGCTGCACACCCTGCCACTGTTATTGGCTCAGGGTTACGAAAGGATCTTTGTTGGCACCCATTAATGTCCCGCACACAGATACAGACAACGTCAAACACTTCTACTGGGTCATAAGTGATGATTGAGAGGGATACGTTTTGTATGATTCTATGCATTTGTTTTTTTTGGAAAATCCCACATATTATACTTTTTAAAGAAAGCAGAGTGCATTTCATCTTTTCAAGCAATATCAGCAGTGATCTTTGGTGTCTTTCCTAACACAGCCTCTTTTACCAGGTCAATGGGTCTCTACGGTTTTCCATCTACTATGACCAGCTGTAGTCCCAGCTGGTGGTAACCATCCTGCAGGTGGAGGGGCTTCTGGAGCAAAGCCAGGTGTGCAGGCTCCAGCCATTTGTTAATCTAAGACTCATGTGGGCAGATTCAGAGGGAGTGGAATTGGATGACTGCACTGATGAGGAGGTAATTTTGTCTTCATTAGTTAATAGTTACCACATACAAAACCATTGTATATGGTAACACAAACTACTGCATCTTCTTACAAGCGAAATATACACCTTTTCTTTTCTCCTTTTAGGCTTTGCAGGCCCACTTTGTAAATACATGTCTTCAGGTTATTATTTAAAGCCTTGGAGCTGTACCTCGGTACTGTATAAAAGTGTTATGGATTACTGCTGTGTCCCTCTTAGGGCGAAGGGACTGCATCTGTCCTGTGGACAGTGCTGCAGGAGTGGTGGACTCGCATTGTAAAGGGCAGCTGTAACCCTTTAAATGAAGACCAGTTCAGCTGTATTCTGCAAGAGGATAAGGAGCTTCATCACATCAACCTCAGGATAGAGGTCCTGCAGTACACAGACCCCGTTTCTCAGTATCTCTCAAATCATAGGACGTTATTTTGTCAGTTGAAGAAATAAGACCTAAGCAGAGAGAATGGAATGTTTTGTGATTCTGGAAGTAAACTGTCTGGCATCTGTCTGTGTGCATTTCAGGTGAGGGACTTTGATATATTCTCCAGACACACAGTATAAGGAGAGGTGAGGGTACCTCTAGGGCAGCTCAACATCTCCTACCATCTGGAGCTACAAGAAGATCTGAAGATACCCCAGAAGGTACAGTAATACATCATGTATTCAAACAGGAATGTTTTTCCTCATCTTACAGTTGAGGTTAATTAAAGAATGCCATTCTTACACATCCCATGTTTAAGAAGAAGGTAATGTAGACTAGAGTATGTTAACATGATTATAAAACTGGAAGAAAAACTAAATAATAAACTATTATGCCCTAAATCAATTTAAGTTTTCCGAACTTATGTCAGTTTAGAACCAGGATGTACTGTATGTAGAATTTATTATCACCATAACTACAAAACTCTGGAACAACAAAAAATGGTTGAAGTGAAAACAATTACACATGTGAGACTGTCTACTCCTTGGCTTATTGTAAATAGCCATACGTTTTTACTTTAACAACCATATTTTTTATATACTATAGACCAGAGATCTTCAACAGGGGGTCCGGGACCCCTAGGGGGTCCTCAGAGTTACTGCAGGGGGCCCACCAAATTATTGTTGTTAATAAGTTTCCAAGAAAATTAAAATGCGTTACCATGAATCCAACATATTATTAGTAAATATACAGTATATCAGCCTATATGTGAAACAACCCATTGATCATAAGCGCACTGGCCTATAGGTAAGGTAGTCACTAAGATAGCCATCCACAGATATTAACATTAAAACATGATTTAGAAAATCATGTCAACAATTATTATTTTAATAGCTTAATATTCTATGCCAAAGGGTATTTATAAAGGCTTCAGGCCGTCCTACATGTTATTGTAGACCCAATTTAATATGCAACTTAATTTATATACAATGTAATACATTTTTTTGCAATGTAGTAGGGGCTCCCTGCTCCGTTTCTCTTTCAGTTAAGGGGTCCTTGGTTTAAAAAGCGTTGAAGACCCCTGCTATAGACACATTATGTGCTGAAGTGTCTTCCCACTTTCTGGATAGGATATTGTCGGAGAGGTGCTTCTGTCTTTGAAGATTCTTCCCACTTGTCAGAGGCTTGAGGTTGGACTGCTAAAGGTCAAAACGGGCCCCACTGAAATATGCTCAGATGCAGGTAGATAACAAACACCTTAAAAAAAACAAAAAATAAAGCCATAAACATGCACCTGTCCTATATGTCCTAACTGTATAACATACAGTTTCTAATTTGCCTTCTCTGTGTTGTACCTGTTAGCCCTGTATGCCAGGATCAGTGTGCAGTGCAACCAGAGCAAGGTGAGGTACCAAAAAACCTCTGCAGTGGCCCGCTGCCTGGTGACTGTCTTCAATGAGATCCTCATGTTCTCCCTGCCAGAATTTCCTCTGGAGCAGTGTAAAATATTGGTTTATGTGTATGAGACTCACACGACTAAGAAATCAACCAAACATCTGATTGGACAGTTGACTGTGGGGAAGGAGAAGAGTTCAGAAGACAAGCACTGGAGCTTAATGATGCGCTCAATCCGCCAGCCAATAGCAAAGTGGCATGGCCTACTGATCTGAATAACATCTCATGAATGCTCTCCTGCACTTCCTGGATGCCAAGCTGTGGTGCCTGTGTATCAGGCTGTAGAGGAATTTGCATCTGCTTAGCTGCAGACCCAAACATGGACTTCTCTCTCTCCTGACACCTCAATCAGGATAGCTAAGTGACTGCCCTACTGAAAATTTGGGTTACTCAGTCTACTTGTTCAATGACATCTTTTTAGCTTTAAATCTCATCACATTGACAAAGCTCTAAAGTACTGACATTTGCACTCATGATTTCTGATGAAAATTAATTTAGTTTTGCACCCACTACATGCAACTTTGTGTTGCTGTTACATTTATATTTAAGATGTGCTGTTCTTTTGCTTTAAAAACTCAGTTTATTCTGCATTATTAAAGCTTTATGTTTCAACTCTGAATGTGTGGTAAATTATAAATTATCTTAGAAAAAGAAATACATTTCAACAGAAAATCTTACCAAGGATAAGTAGCCTCACTGTGGTAAAAGCAAAACACAATATTCATGCATTATGCAAGTAGCAACGCCCTCTTTTTCAGGAACGCCCTGCTCACACAGTTAGATTAACATCTCATTTTATGTGTTTATTTAGGTTTGGTCTGAAAGGTGTTTTTGCGTTTAGAGACTCTCTCACTGGGTGCACCCATAGTCTGTATACAAAAGGGTGCACCACAGTGATAGTGTTTTCCTCCATTTGTTTTTATTACTGGCCTCTGCTGCCATCTGTTGGTTTAACAGTTTATTTTGTTTGTGAAAGCAGAAAACCTACGTATTGTACTTTTGAACTCACCTTCACAAACCCTGTCGACTGGTCCTATTAAACATCCATGCCTCCAACCTCTAGGGCCCTCCACTAACTGTTGCCTCATCCTGTCTTTGCTTTTTGGGTTTTTATTAAAATGTGTGTGTGTGTGTGTGTGTGTGTGTGTGTGTGTGTGTGTTCTTGTTTAACTATATCCGTGGGGTCCAAAAACCAGGAGTCCAGTATACTTGGGGTCTGGACAGCTTTGTGGGGCCAAAATGCTGGACCCCGCAACTGTAAAGGGCTGTTTGAGGGTTAAGACTTGGTTGTAGGATTAGGGATAGAATTAGGTTATGGTTAGGGTAAGGGTTAAGGTTAGGCATTTAGTTGTGATGGTTAAGGTTAGGGTAAGGGGCTAGGGAATGCATTATGTCAATGATGGGTCCCCACAAAGATAGTGCCACGCACTATGTGTGTGTGTGTGTGTGTGTGTGTGTGTGTGTGTGTGTGTGTATATGTGTGTGTGTGTGTGTGTGTGTGTGTGTGTGTGTGTGTGTGTGTGCTTTCAAGATTGATGTGGTTGTAGCACCGCATTGTGTGAGTGTGTGTGTGTGTGTGTGTGTGTGTGTGTGTGTGTGTGTGTGTGTGCGCGCGTATTATTTGCAAATAAATATGATCGGTTTACAGTTTATGGGCCATAGGTCTGTATCATGATAGTCTAAGGGGGCTTTCACACCTACCTCATTTGGTCCTGACTTTCGGACTTTTCAGTTTGATCCGAACCAAAATTACAGGTGTGAAACCTCCCCCATACCACGGTCCGGACCAAACAGACGAAATTGGGTCAGACCAAAAGAGGTCCGGATCAAACTGAACCATGGTCTGGTTTGTTTCTAGTGTGAAAGCATTTTTTGAATGGTTCGGACATTTGGCCCAAATACAGGAAGCTCTGGCATACTATCTTTGTGTTATAAGACCGGGATAGCTCAGTGCTTAGTGTGTACGTGAGAGAGGGTAACGGTGTCAGCGCTCAGAGTCAGAGCAGCTGCTATCAGAGCAGGGAATATATCAGCAGTTTACTTGCTAAGTGGTAGTAAATGTACAGTGTAGACTTCAGTTTGTCTCTGAATAAATGCTACAGCTCCTCAAACCCCAAGTAAAGCTCCCGTGTCTTGCTTCTCAACAAGGCGACAAAACAAAAAGAGCTGCAGCAGCACGGGGAGAGCAGCGGTCAGCTGGAAAAACTCAGACACAGAGATAGGATACGAGAAGACAGGGAAGCCTGTCTACAAACCAATCAGTTACAACTGTCGGGAGACGCAGTTCACGTATGTGACGGCAACAGGACGTAGTTTTGTCACATATAGGTCTTTAGTGCGCTTTCATAACTGCACTGTGAAACCAAAACTTTGCGGATCATATGCAAAGACATGAACCTCGGTCCAGACCTTGGTTCGGACTTTCAGGTGTGAAAGCCCCCTAAATCGATGACTTTTCAATTCCGGGATTGCTCCGGTGCTGCCGTAAGGTCCACCAGATCTCCCTCATTTTTGGTCAAATGTCCCTCACCTTCCGCTTTCTGTGTGTTGCCATTCTGAACTCTGTTTGATTTATGAAGACTATGGTTAACTGCTCCTCAGATCTCTGCAGGGTAAATCCAGACAGCTAGCTAGACTATCTGTCCAATCTGAGTTTTCTGTTGCACAACTAAGACAACTTTTGAATAAGCACGTTCCACCAAAACAAATTCCTTCCCGAGGCTATTTTGCAGAGGCACCGTTATTGCGTTTGTGCCGAGCGCTGCCCATGATGATTGTGATTGGTTTAAAGAAATGCCAATTAACCAGAACACGTTTTTCTCCACTCCCCAAATGCTGTGTGGACTAGCCAGCAGACCACTGCTGTTGCACTGCTACTTAGAAAAACACATGCAAATAGACCAACTGTTTCCAGGGGACACGTTTAAATGTGTGTGTGTGTGTGTGTGTGTGTGTGTGTGTGTGTGTGTGTGTCACCTAAAAGTGTCCCCTGGAAACACTTCTGTTGCATTATGGTCTATTTGCACGTGTTTTCTTAATGTGTTGTGGTCTATTTGGATGTGTTTTCTTAATGTGTTGTGTTGTGGGCTATTTGCATGTGTGTTCTTAATGTGTTGTGTTTTGGTCTATTTGCATGTGTTGTCTTAATGTGTTGTGTTTTGGTCTATTTGCATGTGCCGCACTGTGGAGGAAGGTCTGGCAGGTGACCTTGATTCGGATAGCGGTCTCATACATCCATAGACAACATTAGCTAAGTCTTTTGCTAAGACAGCCAAGCAAACATGTCCTTGTGTTGCCTATGTGTGCCTACTGTGGGCAAAAAAGGGCCCCAACTGGGCAGCCCACTGTGGGCCCCATTACCATCGTGAAATGCGGGGCATGTGTGGGCCACCCATGTGGGGCCCAGTGGTGCAGCAGTGTGGGCTATGCCCCATATATACACAGATATTAACACATTTTCCTCAGATGGCAAGTGTAAACAGAAAGTAGGCTGTAAACATTGCAAACAGAAATTCAAAACGTAGCCTACTCACCAAAATGAAACCCCATATTTGCTTGGCGTTAAGTGCTACTGATTTTTTGAGATATGCTAAGGTAAAAGCTGCTGTTTTCAAAGCGTACGAGTTGGTCCCTGAAGCTTATCGTCAGAAATTCAGGAGCTAGGAAAAAGGTGATAAGCTGACTAATGTGGAATCTGCTAGCCATTTGCAGGACCATTTTAACCACTTATGTTCTGCTGCTGATGTTGATTATTTTGGGGATCACTATGAGTTAGGAGTGTTGAAGCAGAGATGGGGACTCGAGTTTGAGATTCGGACTGGAGTTGCACTTGCTCCTTTTTTTTCAACCTTGACCCTATTTTCCTCTGTTGACGATGGGAATAACAATCTTCCCAATTGGTCCAGTTTTAAGTGAGATGCTGTGACCTGCAGCCGCAGAACAGGCTGCAATGTAATCCTATAGGTCAAATTTGCATCGTCAATTACGTCTTCTAAAAGTGCTGTTTCTGCCACAGACATGCTCAGATTATTATTCTAAGTGTGTGACAACATTATGGAAAGGATCCCTACAGAGATATGCATTTTAAAAACCTCTTTAAGACCTTTTTGTTTAACCAGAAACAGCTCTGAGATCGCAAGCGTTAGCCACCATTTAAAAAAACTATATTTTTCCGTGTGTATAGAGCCAACATATTTTCATGTTCATATTTGTGTTTATTTCGACCAAAACTAGAGTTGTGATAGTTGGAAAAGTGGTAAGATGTACCGAAACGGCTTTTCATAGTTTAATTTTGAATGAAGTGTATTTTACAATGCTAAAATTACTGTTTATTAACATGGAATCTGGTGGCTCTAGCGAACGCAATTTCACGGATGTTTTAATGTTTAAAATAAGGATCTTACTCTAACAGAAAGGTCAACCTCCTTAGAAATCATTTTCATAATGTTGTATATAATGTTCAATAACTTACATTGTAGATTGTTTAGCTGACTGCCGACAGCAGCGGTCTTGCTTTATACTGGACCAATGTCAAAGATTGTCAGTCACGTAGACACAAAAACATAGGAAAATAGGGTCCAGTTTGAAAAAATCTAAGTTACCCTTTAAGTTGCGCACAATGACTGGAGACTTGACTTGAGACTCGTCCTCAAAAGACTTTAGAATCGACTCAGACTCAAAATGCAGGACTTGTGAACTATGTTTATTTTTAGGGAATGTCTGATGAGGGGAATGTTATTCCCCTCCCAGCATAACCTTTAACCTACCTTAACATATTTGCTGCCAGCGGCCACAAGTGAGAAAAATATTTTGACCACGCCAGCAGCTGCTGTTTCATTCATTATAAGCATGACTTTTAAAACTTCATGCAACAAGGCCCAAACAAAAGAAGCGCTGAATGTAAAATATGTGGACTCTAGCTCAAAGACTTGAGACTTGACTCGGACTCTAGCTCAGAGACTTGTGAGCATCTCTGTGTTAGGAGTAATTTAAAAAGACTGTTCCTTAGCATGTAGCAACATATATGAGTGAACAGAAAGCAACCACTGTACTTAAAGTGGGATTCAAAGACATCATCATCATGACAGCTGCCATATGGCACAGGGACGCACTGTTACAGCTGGACTGTGCGATCTCCCACCCCGCAGTGATAAGCCAGAGCGCTTGGAGAGGTTAGGGTGTCTTGTTGCAATACTTAGGCAACAGCTCCACCCTGTGGTTAAATCGGGTATGTTGATCTGTAAAAGCAGAGCCCACTGTGTGAGCCAATATGCGGTATGTGAATACACGGATCTTAAGTCACAGAATGACTAGCGGCCTTATTCATTCAGCATGTTACGCTTAATGGCAGTCAGCTTTCCAGCGCTGGTGTGTAGAGAAAGGCTCAGACACCACCTCTGCCTCTCGTGTTAACCTACCCTCAGACACTGCTGGATAATGATTTGGCTAAGTTTTTAAAGCGTATGTTACAGCCTTTTTCGTCATGCGACAAAGACTCTGAAGAGAGATGGGTTTTGCACATCCCTTAGTAAAGTGTTTGCTGGGGATCAGACGACAGAAACCTGCTGTGTGTTCTCTAGCACCTTTATGGGATTTAATCTAAGGTGACCAGATTTCTGAGACAAAATCCAGGGACATTTTCAGCTCAGAAGCCTCCAAATACCTCCAAAACAGACCTGTTTTAAAAAACATTACCTGTAATGTTTTTATTTTTGTAAAACTTAAAACGGGGACACTGCCCCAGGGGCGTCACTAGACATGGAGCTGCACTGGGGCACAAAGGGGGTCTCGCCCTGGGTGTAATTCAATATGGAACTGCCCCTGATCAATCTGGTGCACTTTGAAAAGAAATTCAGAGGTTAGACTTGATTATTCTTATCTATGGATGGAAATATTTGTGCTGTACCCTGAACTATTTTGCACTTCAGAATTTTAACCATGCACACACAGGTTGAATGGTTTTTTCTTCATGTTTTTGCATTAATGTCACTAAGAAGCACAAAAGTAGAAATATATATTCATATTTGTAAGTGGGTATATATAAGTAAGTGGGATTGTCTGGAATCTGACAATATAATAACCATTATGGTGGGATACACTGGCTAAGCAATTTACAAAAATGTCTGTGCTGACATAAATAGTTTACATGAGAATACATTATAATTTTGGCCCAAAGTTGGAGACTATGTACAAATTTTTTTGCAATTTCAAAACCGGATTACCCGGGAACCGCTTGTTGTACCGATGCATGTGTTGAGTGAAGAGTTTGAATTTGTTTCTGCAACAGTTCATTGAGTATCGGATACTATTAAAATTATTGAGGAAAATATTGAGGAAATATTTTCCTTTTACATTGGTCCAGTATTAAACGAGATCGCTGCAGTCGGCAAAGGCGAAACAAGCTACAATGTAAGTTAACAGGACGTCAATTGTCCAGCTTGTATTTACGTTCATAAAAGTGCTCGTTGAGCCACTGACAGGCTCAGATTAATATTCTATATTAAGTGTCTGACAACATTAAGGAAAGGATTTCTAAGGAGGTGGACCTTTCTGTTAAAGAGTAAGATCCTTTTTTTAAACATAAAAAGTCCGCGAAATTGCGTTCGCTAAACCCACCAGACTCCATGTCAATAAACAGTAATTTTAGCAACGTAAAATATGGGCATTCTAGAACATCTCTGAGCTCTGAGCAGCACTTGCTCTGGGTGTTTTGAGTAGGGTTGGGTACCGTTTGAATTTTTACGATTCCGATGCTGAACCGGTACTTTAAAACGATTCCGATTCCTAACTGATTCCTAAACCGAGTTATTTTTTTTATTGAAAATTATTTAAGTTTAACAATATATTAACGTTTTAAAGTACTTAAATATATAATAAGTAAACCTAAGTCACCTAACACATAACTACAATAAGTTAACAAATAACAGTTACACTTTTAACAAGTAACAACAAAATAAATGTTCTTGAGTTGGTATGTCAACCAGCTTCAAACTTTAGCAGTTCTTTTGCAGAAAAATTACCATATTTGCCTTCTCTGGCAAGAAACACACCTCTCCTTACTTATGGCATGTCATGCACAGGAGAAAGCTCTCTCAGATGGTGTCCAAGAGGCCTGTACACACAGGTATAAGTTTGAAAGGGGAGACAATTTGGGGCGGATGTCTCACCACCAAGCCACAGGGTCTTGTCCTGAACGATAGACTAGCAGAGCAAGTGTAATATGTTTACTAGAGAGCACGTGCAGTGAACGGTTAATATGCCTTTACGTCTGTTTCGGTGAGCCCAGAGGGAAAATATGGCATTTTAAAAGTAGCCTACATTTACGATAGCTTGCTAACAGTAGACCACAGAGAAAGTGTGATATATTTACGTCCGTTTCGGAGCGTGTACAAAAAGCAGTCTATCAGCTAACAACATCAGTGATAGTAGAGTGCATGTCCGAGAATAGCGCGGACACACGCTTCACACCGCGAGCGGGCACGTGCGCCACTGGGTAGTAAAGGGAGAAAGAAAAAAAGAGTCTGCCGCTGTCCGGAGCGACAGAGGGGAAATAGTTCAGTCGGAACCGAAATGAGGAACTGAAATTTGCGTTCTAATCCGGCCTGAATACTACCGTTTGATCCATAGTGGAACCGGGTTTCGGTACCCAACCCTAGTCTAGAGCCTGCGTGTGTAGGGTGCGCGAGTCAGCGCGACTATACGTTTGGTCAATGTTTTCTTTCTTTCATTCCAATTTCGGGTCTGTCAGTCACAGTGAAAACCGGGGACATTTCTGGGGACAGCTCCAGCCGGGGACAGGTCACTGAAACCGGGGACGTCTGGTCACCCTAATTTAATCCCAGTGCTCTGGGCTTGGGGGTTCCCCTTTTAAGCCTCTGACACAAATCTCTCTCAGAATGTTGTTCCTGACAACAGCGCTCCTCATAGCCTTGACGTTGGCTAGGAGAGTGAGTGACTTACTGTATGTGCGCTGTCGGCCTTACCGTCCTACTTTTCTATTAGAGAGGACAGGAGCACGGCTACTTTACAGCCAAATCCTTCGTTCATGCCAAAAGTCAAAATAAACTATTTTCGGCCGAGAATTTCTTACCTTGAGGGTTTCTTCCTTGCCTCATAACAGAGAAGGGGAATAATCATCTCACCGAGTTTGCCCAGTGCGCGCGTTATCTCAGTTATCTCATGTTTTAAGCACAGCAGACATCAGGCGGAGCAGCTGTTCGATCACTTTTTAAAACTCACTCTCACTAACTCTTTCGAAACAGCGGCTGTCTCACCAGTTATTACCCAGGCTTTTAGTGTAAAGGGAGTGGCATCCGGGCACACTCCACGAGAGGGTTATCAGCACCCTCAGCCCTCCTCAGAGGTATGACAGTGGCTACCATCTGTGCAACGGTGTCTTGGGCATCTCCCTGCCTTTTTTCATCCGCTTTCATCTTCGCTGATCTAACTATAGAAGAATGCATGTACACAGATTATCATTGCTAAAACTGACTACTACGTCCTCTTTCCTACATGATGAAATGCCTGCATCATCGCTCCCAGACCCATTGGTCGGCTCCCCTGTCCATCATTGATGGTTGCAACCAGTGACGAGATCCTGGTTTTCCTCCAAGCTGCTCCAAGCAAGACAGAGCTCCACAAGAAGATCTTGTCATGCAGAAGAGGAGCTCCTGCACCCCAACAAGCATTAATTATATGTATACCTGGTTTGCTGTTTATTCTATTATTGCATATCAGGTGGTTTGCTGGGTAAGAGTATTCATTCATCTTAGCATAACTGTAATGTGCTTACAGAGGCAATGCCATTTCTCTAGATAGCATATTCCTCCTGCGGCGGCTGAGCTCATATGGAATGGCCTCACGGCGGCTGGTGCCAGGCCCACACATAGCAGTTTCACTAAATAGCATATTCCTCCTGTGGCCGCGGAGCTCATGGGGAATGGCCTCAGAGCGGCTGGTGCCAGGCCCATAGCAGTTTCACTAGATAGCATATTCTTCCTGTAGCCGCGGAGCTCATGGGGTATTGCCTTATGACGGCTGGTGCCAGGCCCACACATAGAAGGTCCTCTCATAAGTAGCGCCAGCATTTGATCTATGCAGTTTTGGGGGGAAGCTACTTATCATCACTCCCCAATCTCTCATGTAAACCCATACTGCAGGAAGTGATGAGGTCAGAGTCTGGTCAGCAATCTCAATGTTCCGCTGTTATAATAAACATTTCAAACGTGAGTTGTCTGACTAAAATGAGGCGACTCCTGCGAGCTAGTTCAGGCAGCCAACTCAAGCTGAACTGCATACACACACATGACATGCCTCACTCCCCGTATCATTTACCGAACACCATCCATCCATCCATCCATCTTCATCCGCTTATCCGGTATCGGGTCGCGGGGGTAGCAGCTCCAGCAGGGGACCCCAAACTTCCCTTTCCCGGGCCACATTAACCAGCTCCGACTGGGGGATCCCGAGGCGTTCCCAGGCCAGGTTAGAGATATAATCCCTCCACCTAGTCCTGGGTCTCCCCCGAGGCCTCCTCCCAGCTGGACGTGCCGGGAACACCTCCCTAGGGAGGCGCCCAGGGGGCATCCTTACCAGATGCCCGAACCACCTCAACTGGCTCCTTTCGACGCAAAGGGGCAGCGGCTCTACTCCGAGCTCCTCACGGATAACTAAGCTTCTCACCCTATCTCTAAGGGAGACGCCAGCTACCCTCCTGAGGAAACCCATTTCGGCCACTTGTACCCTGGATCTTGTTCTTTCGGTCATGACCCAGCCTTCATGACCATAGGTGAGGGTAGGAACAAAAAACTGACCGGTAGATTGAGAGCTTTGCCTTCTGGCTCAGCTCTCTTTTCGTCTAACGGTGCGATAAATTGAATGTAATACCGCACCTGCTGTGCCGATTCTCCGACCAATCTCCCGCTCCATTGTCCCCTCACTCGCGAACAAGACCCCCAAGGTACTTGAACTCCTTCACTTGGGGTAAGGACTCATTCCCTACCTGGAGAAGGCACTCCATCGGTTTCCTGCTGAGAACCATGGCCTCCGATTTAGAGGTGCTGATCCTCATCCCAGCCGCTTCACACTCGGCTGCGAACCGATCCAGTGAGTGCTGAAGGTCACAGGCCGATGATGCCATCAGGACCACATCATCTGCAAAAAGCAGCGATGAGATCCCCAGCCCACCGAACTGCAACCCCTCTCCACCCCGACTACGCCTCGATATCCTGTCCATAAATACTACAAACAGGATTGGTGACAAGCGCAGCCCTGGCGGAGGCCAACTCTCACCTGAAACGAGTCCGACTTACTGCCGAGAACCCGGACACAGCTCTCGCTTTGGTCGTACAGAGGTGGATGGCCCTGAGAAGGGACCCCCTCACCCCGTACTCCCGCAGCACCTCCCACAGTATCTCCCGGGGCACCCGGTCATACGCCTTCTCCAGATCCACAAAACACATGTAGACTGGTTGGGCATACTCCCAGGCTCCCTCCAGGATCCTTGCGAGAGTAAAGATCTGGTCCGTTGTTCCACGACCAGGGCGGAATCCGCATTGTTCCTCTTCAACCTGAGATTCGACTATCGACCGAACCCTCCTTTCCAGCACCTTGGAGTAGACTTTACCGGGAGGCTGAGAAGTGTGATACCCCTGTAATTGGCACACACCCTCTGGTCCCCCCTTTTTTAAAGGGAACCACCACCCCGGTCTGCCACTCCATAGGCACCGTCCCAGACTTCCACGCAATGTTGAAGAGGCGTGTCAGCCAAGACAACCCCTCCACACCCAGAGCTTTAAGCATTTCTGGACGGATCTCATCAATTCCTGGGGCTTTGCCACTGTGGAGTTGTTTAACTACCTCAGCAACCTCCACCAGGGAAATTGATGCCAATCCCCCCTCATCCTCCAGCTCTGCCTCTACCATAGAGGGGCGTATTAGTCGGTTTAGGAGTTCCTCAAAGTGCTCCTTCCACCGCCCTATTACCTCCTCAGTTGAGGTCAACAGCGTCCCATCCTTACTGTACACAGCTTGGATGGTTCCCCGCTTCCCCCCTCCTGAGGTGGCGAACGGTTTTCAGAAGCACCTTGGTGCCGACCGAAAGTCCTTCTCCATGTCTTCTCCGAACTTCTCCCACACACGCTGCTTTGCCTCTTTCACGGCAGAGGCTGCAGCCCTTCGAGCCCTTCGGTACCTTGCAACTGCCTCCGGAGTCGTCTGGGATAACATATCCCGGAAAGACTCCTTCTTCAATCGGACGGCTTCCCTGACCACCGGTGTCCACCACGGTGTTCGTGGAGTTACCGCCCCTTGAGGCACCTAAGACCCTAAGACCACAGCTCCTCACCGCAGCTTCAGCAATGGAAACTTTGAACATTGTCCACTCGGGTTCAATGCCCCCAGCCTCCACAGGGATGCACGAAAAGCTCCGCCGGAGGTGTGAGTTGAAAGTCTGTCGGACAGGGGCCTCCTCAGACGTTCCCAATTTACCCGCACTACCCGTTTGGGCTTACCAGGTCTGTCAGAGTCTTCCCCCACCCCCTGACCCAACTCACCACCAGATGGTGATCGGTTGACAGCTCCGCCCCTCTCTTCACCCGAGTGTCCAAAACATACGGCCTCAGATCAGATGAAACGATTATAAAATCGATCATTGACCTTTGGCCTAGGGTGCTCTGGTACCAAGTACACTTATGAGCATCCCTATGTTCGAACATGGTGTTCGTTATAGACAATCCATGACTAGCACAGAAGTCCAACAACAAACAACCACTCTGGTTTAGATCAGGGAGGCCGTTCCTCCCAATCACGCCTCTCCATGTGTCTCCATCATTGCACGTGCGCGTTGAAGTCCCCCCAGCAGAACTATGGAGTCCCCGACTGGAGCCCCATGCAGGACTCCACTCAAGGTCTCCAAGAAGGCCGAATACTCTGAACTCTTGTTTGGTGCATATGCACAAACAACAGTCAGAGTTTTTCCCCCCACAACCCGCAGGCGTAGGGAGGCGACCCTCTCGTCCACCGGGTTAAACTCCAACGTAGCGGCGCTCAGCCGGGGGCTTGTGAGTATCCCCACACCCGCCCGGCGCCTCACACCCTGGGCAACTCCGGAGAAGAAAAGAGTCCAACCCCTATCCAGGAGTATGGTTCCAGAACCAAGACTGTGCGTGAAGCCCCACCAGATCTAACCGGTAGCGCTCCACCTCCCGCACAAGTTCCGGCTCCTTCCCCCACAGAGAGGTGACATTCCACGTCCCCAGAGCCAGCCTCTGCTGCCCGGGTCTGGTCCGTCGAGGCCCCTGACCTTCACTGCCACCCATGTGGCAGCACACCCGACCCCAGCGGTTCCTCCAAGAGGTGGTGGGCCTATGGGATGGAGAGATGTCCGCCACATAGCTTTTTCGGGCAGGCGCTTGCTGACGAGCCCTCCATCTGGGCCTGGCTCCAGACGGGGGCCCCGGGCTTCCCCCGGGCAGGGTCACTTCATCCCTTCCTCGATTTTTCATAGGATTTTTTTTTACCGAACACACCCCCTCAATTTGGCGGTCTATTTAAGCTGCACAATTTCCCCATCTCTGCCTTGTCAATGCTGCTGCTGCCCTTCACCTGTATTGTTGCCTGCTGTTAGCTCCACCACCACCCCAACATTCACCTGCAGACTCCGGCCTGGGGGAAGCTACTTTATCATCACTCCCCAATATCTCACGTAAACCCAAACTGCGGGGAGTGATGAGCTCGGAATCTGGCCGCCAAACTCAATGTTCTGCTGTTATAATAAACATTTCAAATGTGAGTTGTCTGACTGAAGTGCATTTAGTGAATTTACACATTTCCCTATTGTTTTGAGTGAGCTTTCCACACCTGCAACTTCACTCTACACAAGGCCGCTAGCATTAGCAAGTTAGCCTACAGCTCTTAGTCTCAATTTACACAAGATTCTCTAAACACATCGTTTCGCTGACTGGTATGTGCAAATGATCTAATAAACTGCGTATTCAACTCTTTAAATCTAGCATGTACGTTCAGTTTAAGGCATGTTTACCGACCTGTGATAAAGAATAGAAGAGACACACGTTGAACTCCTCTGTGTGTGCTGGCAATACTATTCTCTATCACCCAAGCGCAATGTGCCACCTAGTGGTCAGAATGTGAACTAGTAAAATCGTACTAGTGTTAGAAGTCAATAAAAATAATTGAAGAATATAAAACAAAAAACAAAAATGTGACTGTAGTTAGCTGTTTTTACCCCTCTACACAGACCTCCTGAAAATACAGCGAGAAATTATGATTTTAATTATATATTATATACAGTAGACCTCCTGCTTAGTTAGACACACATGCATTTAGGAGGCCCGGCATGTCTGTCCCAAAATGGCGGCCGCATTGACGCATCGTTCCAATGAACAGCAGCAGAGAATGGGGTAAATAGCCTATGTAAATAGCCTATATACATATATATATATATGTATATATATATTTGAGTTCTGAGTTTAAAGTCATCATTATGAGAATAAAGACAGTATTCTGAGAATAAAGACAATATTCCTCAGTCTCCACAGCAACAAACAATACAATATACATTGTACACAATATTCAGCCCAAATTACTTTGTTTTGCATCTTCCCTTAGCAGTCCTTCAGGATGATTTGGCAATAGTTTGATCCACCCACAAAACCTGATTCTGAAACAGACAGAGGAGGCAGTGTTATGTCCCCGTCATTAATGCAGACATGCTGTAGACTTAAACTATTACTCTGCCTGGGACATGTTTTGATATAGGGTTGTTATGTGGGTCAGTGGCCAGAATGTGACCAGTCTCAATTTACACAGCAGGCTGGAAATTCAACCACAGTAGTGAGAGCAGCAAGTTAGCGGACTGTGGAGTCATTACTGCCCCTTTCTCTCTCGATGCTGCGCACCGTGTGCGTGTGTGTGTGTGTGTGTGTGTGTGTGTGTGTGTGTGTGTGTGTAATCTGAGATCAAAGGAGAGAAACACAACCTTAGATGACAGCAAAACACAACAAAGACCAAATAATCCCAACTAAATAAAGCCAGAATGGAGTTGAATATTCGGGTCCTGTCCTAATAATGTCAATTAATTAATTCAATCATCTACCAAAATCCATTTTATTCGATATTTACTACTTTGCGTTCAGAAGTCAACTATTGATGTTTGCGATTAATATAAATGAACTAATCACTAAGCATATAATTAATTTTTTAAATCACCTGATAGTCCAATGTTTTTAAACTGTTAAATGAAGACTTCAAGAGCCTACAATAATCTTAAATAGAAGTAATCACTAAGCAAAAATCAATACTTGGCCTTTCAACAGACACCTGAAACATCAGATGATATATAATTACAACAACTATCTGACTATCTGCAATACCACATTTGGTATGCATACCACATTTAGCTTTTGGGATGTCATCAAAACCTGATTCAATATAAAGGCTACTTGTGGACACAGTGTGTGACACAGAAGACCTGGGAGTCCCAGATTGTAGTGATGGCTATGTTCTTGTAAGATTGAGATCATTTGAAACATTTATTGAGTGCATCTTGTTTTTACTCTACTACTACTAGAACAGGACCTTTTAAAAAGGATTGGTGAATACTGTTGACAAAGAGAGGTCAGGTAAGGACAACTTTTAAATGTTTACCTTTTCTTTATAAGTGTTATATACATATGCAAACTATTTATTCATCATTGAGTGTCTAAACAAGAGGTTAGTATTCATCCTCAATAACAACTAAGTCTGAAATGTTTTTGTCACTTTGTCAAAGTCAAAGTCAAAGCCCACCTGGTAACAATACCCAGACATGGTTTCATTGTGGATAGGTATCCAGCTAATTTTAAAGGCTGTTTAATTACATGGACTTAGTCTAAGATGGAAGTTCCTTTGTAATATCTAACAGACATCAGCCGCCACCATGAGTACGGACGCGGAGATGGCCACTTATGGCAAAGCTGCCATTTACCTTCGTAAGCCAGAAAGGGAGAGAATTGAGGCTCAAACTGCACCATTTGATGCCAAGAGTGCCTGCTACATTGCTGATGTCAAGGAGCTGTACTTGAAGGCAAAAATCCTCAAGAAAGATGGTGACAAAGTCACAGTCGAAACCCTGATATCTAAGGAGGTTGGTATCATGAAGTCAGACTTAACCGGCAATTCAATATGATCAGTTCTCATTGTGACAAATGTACTGTTCCAGGAAAGGGTAGTGAAAGAAGCTGATGTCCATCCAATGAACCCTCCCAAGTATGACAAGATTGAGGACATGGCCATGATGACCCATCTCAATGAAGCCTCTGTGCTGTATAACCTCAAAGAGCGTTATGCAGCATGGATGATCTACGTAAGACAATCTGCCTAATGTTAAAAGAGAACTATTGCAAATTGCTATACTTGTAGGAAACAGAGTTAACTGTTGAATCTCTTTGATCACTTTCAGACCTACTCTGGGTTGTTCTGTGCTACTGTGAACCCCTACAAGTGGCTCCCAGTGTACGATGCTGAATGTGTAAGTGCCTATAGAGGCAAGAAGCGTATGGAGGCTCCACCCCACATCTTCTCTGTCTCTGACAACGCTTTTCAGTTCATGCAAACTGGTAAGTCATTACCATAACAATGTAGAATTCATCAGTATATAATGTTTCTGTTCCAGTAAAACATAGTCAATTATTTTGTTTTTGATTTAACAGACAGGGAGAACCAGTCTGTCTTGATCACGTAAGTTGTTACATTTACTTTTGTAGACTTTGTTTACATCAAATATCTTGATCAAATTCTTAAAAGTCTATGTCTATACCTAGTGGAGAATCTGGTGCTGGAAAGACTGTGAACACCAAGCGTGTCATCCAGTACTTTGCAACAATTGCAGTTGGTGGACCAAAGAAGGACGACGCAAAGGTATGTTACTGTATGATTAAAATTCAGGGTTCTTCCGCTCTAGAATATTTCTCCAGGGAGAAAAATAGTCATTTTCTGACTGTAATTCTAAACCTGGATTATAGGGTTCACTGGAGGATCAGATTATTGCAGCCAATCCCCTGCTGGAGGCCTATGGTAACGCCAAAACTATTAGGAATGACAACTCTTCTCGTTTTGTAAGTTTGGAACAATTTCTGCACATTAGAGAGGTCTTGTCACAGATTGCCAATGTGGAGGAACATTAAAAATCCATTATTCCAAACAGGGTAAATTCATCAGAATCCATTTTGGCGCAACTGGCAAACTGGCTAGTGCTGATATTGAGACATGTAAGTAATAATACTCATAGTACATACAAACGACTGGAATTGAGAATTGGCCAGACTGTAATTTATGAACAATATTTGTAGATCTGCTGGAGAAGTCTAGAGTGACATACCAGCTTTCTGATGAAAGAGGCTACCACATCTTCTTCCAGATGATGACCGGCCACATACCTGAGCTGCTTGGTAAGAAGGTTGAGAGGATGCACATTGTTTAACCTGTTTTCATATGAAACAGATGTTCTGACATTTCCTCCCTTTTTTGATCTCCAGATTTGGCACTCATCACCACCAACCCCTACGACTTTCCCCATGTGTAGCATGGGTCAGATCACTGTGGCCAGCATTGATGACAAAGCTGAGCTGGAAGCGACTGATGTGAGTGATCTTCACTTCAAAATATTGAAATGTACTTTTTTCCATTCAATGCAAGTGCATTTTTCTAAAATAATATGTTTTGTTTGGACCTCTTTTGAACTCAGAATGCCATTGATATCCTGGGCTTCAGCAATGAAGAGAAAATGGCCATCTACAAGATGACTGGTGCTGTGCTCCACCATGGTAACATGAAGTTCAAGCAGAAGCAGCGTGAGGAGCAGGCTGAGCCTGATGGCACAGAGGGTGAGTATTGAATGTCAGCTCAGAGTGAATAGCTTGGAAACAACAGTTCAACAGGAAGTTCTTAATCACACTGGTGTCTATTTACATAATGATGGAAATCTCTGAACTATTTTCAGAGGCTGACAAGGTTGCTTACTTGCTGGGTCTGAACTCCGCTGACATGCTCAAAGCTCTGTGCTATCCCAGAGTGAAGGTCGGAAATGAGTATGTCACCAAGGGACAGACTGTACCTCAGGTAAACATGAAGTATCAATATCCTACTATTTAAAAACAGATTAGTTATGTTAGTTCTATTAAAATCATGCAGCACAAGGTGTAATAAAAAGCAGCGTACAACGGCAGTGTTCAATTTACCGTATTGCTACTTTCAAAGAGTTTAACACTTTGAATTCTAAATACATAATGTAGAATAAGTCAAGGACCATCTTAGATGTTATTTTTAGTTTAGATCTTTTGTATTATTTTTCTCACTAGTGAGGTGCCCGTTCAGGCGGATTCCTTGGGTCATGAGCAATACACCTGCCATGACATAGTTGCATCATATACCCAAGGCGCGTCTACTCATGGTCAGAAACAAATTTACAATAAACTGGGGGAAAACATCCAGCGCAAACTTTACCATTAGGCAAGTTAGGCAACTGCCTGGGGGCCCAACATAAAAGGGCCACAAACAGCTATAGATTTGTCATGATGTTTAGGTATGAAAAATATAGAATATGTACCAAAAATAACTTACAAAGCACTTAAAAAATATGCAACTCAACTGTAGTACTGACTTACTGTGGTCTTCTACTTCAGAGGAAAGCATTGTACTGCTACATTTTCCTTACAGAGAAGTTTTACTGGTAACATTGCTGCGGCTGTGGCTCAGGTGGTAGAGCGGTCGCCTACCAATCGGAAGGTGTGTGGCTTGATCCCTGGCCCCCATGTCGAAGTGTCCGTCGACAAGACACTGATACCCAAATTGCTTCCGATGCTACGCCATCGGTGTGTGAATGTGTGTGAATGTTTATCTGATGAGCAGGTGTCAACCTTGTATGGCAGCCTCAGCCACAGTGTATGAATGTGTGTGAATGGTGCCTGTAATATGTAAAAGCTCTTTGAGCAGTCGTTAAGACTAGAAAAGGGCTATGTAACTACAGTCCATTTACATTGTAGATTTGGACTTTTCCTCACAAAATTATTAATCGTTCCTTTTTGACTAGGCCTAGTTCTAAACCTACCAACACCAACATTCCAAGTTAGAGAAAGGGTGACAAGTATGGAAAGCCACTTTGTCTGGGACCCAAGTCGAGCAGTCTATTTTTATTTTTTTTGTAAATCAGAGTGCGCACTCCTTCCGTTCACGCTGCTGTCCAGGTTAAAATCATTCCGATATGTCAAGTTGTCCCGTCTGCTAAGTAAAATGTTAGTGACAGGGTATTGGCCTTTTTTATTATACTGTACATCCATGGTACAGGCAGATGCAGAACTGGACCAAGGGGCTTAGTCTATGTGAGACTAGGGGCAGCTGCCAGGAGGAAGAGAGGCTTTCCAAGTTCAGGCTCCAACATAATATTATGTTCTACCTTCTGCGTGGTGAATTTATAGCTCACAGCAACCTAATCAGAAATATCTATTGTCGGCAACAAAAATTGTTTTATCATGTATGATATTTTATTGAGTTTCCTCTTAGCTAAATGCTGTCCGTTTACCTGCTTGTGACGTCTTTCGAACATTCGGGTCACCACATTTAACCCGATAACCGGACGGACTGACTCACTCACACAGATTCCTGCCTTTATTAGAGAGATTAGAAGAAATACCAAAAATCAATACCAATGATTTTACAAAAAGGTTGACTGAATTCAATCAAATCACATCCTTGTTTTTTATTCAGGTGATGAACTCAGTGCCTGCCCTGGCCAAGGCTATCTATGAGAGGATGTTCTTGTGGATGGTCGTTCGTATTAACCAGATGTTGGACACTAAACAAGCAAGACAGTTCTACATTGGTGTCCTGGACATTGCTGGTTTTGAAATCTTTGACGTAAGCTTCATTTCCAACAATTCAGAAGCTGATACTTTTCATGACAGAATCATTCTCATTGCCCTGCGAGAAATTATACTGATGAATTGTCCCCTCACAGTTCAACACCTTGGAACAGCTGTGCATCAACTTCACCAATGAGAAACTGCAACAGTTTTTCAACCACACCATGTTTGTCCTGGAGCAAGAGGAGTACAAGAAGGAGGGTATTATCTGGGAGTTCATTGACTTTGGCATGGACTTGGCTGCCTGCATTGAGCTCATTGAAAAGGTAATCACTTCATTTTGTGATAATATATAATTGTTCTTATTAGGATTTTATGTATTATTATCATTATGACACCTAATCAACTAATACTGTATTTCTCTCCACTTTTTTCAAGCCCATGGGAATCTTCTCCATCCTTGAAGAGGAGTGCATGTTCCCCAAGGCCACAGACACATCCTTCAAGAACAAGCTGTATGACCAGCATCTTGGCAAAAACAAAGCATTTGAGAAGCCTAAGCCCCCCAAGAAAGGCAAGATTGAGGCCCACTTCTCCCTGGTGCACTACGCTGGTACCGTGGACTACAATATCTCTGGCTGGCTGGACAAGAACAAGGATCCACTGAATGACTCCGTCATCCAGCTGTACATGAAATCCCCAGTGAAACTGCTGGCTCTCTGCTTCCCTCCTGTCGTTGAGGGTATGATAGTAACTGCAGTAAACTAAAACATGTTTTTAGGTTATACTGGATATTTTCAACTAACTGTAGAATGTGTTCATGTGCATTTCATTTGTTATTCTACCAAAACACATCTACTTAAAATCCTCAACAGATACTACTAAGAAAGGAGGCAAGAAGAAGGGTGGTTCTATGCAGACTGTGTCTTCACAGTTTAGGGTAAGGTTTAACGTTGCAAACTTGTCTTATACTGTATATAGCTCGGTTTATGCTCAAACTCACAATTAATTACATGTCATGATAAGACTCCCCATCTTGGATCTACAGGAGAACCTGGGGAAGCTGATGACTAACTTGAGGAGCACCCATCCTCACTTTGTGCGCTGCCTGATTCCCAATGAGTCAAAGACTCCAGGTAGATAGAGAACACAATCTCAAGAGATTCTTTAAGGAGCGGTTTTGTTAATATGGTTTATTTAATTGTTTGCTGCTTTAACTAAGAGTCTATTTAGTCAACGAAGTAATTAAAAAATGTAATTTTTTTACAGGTCTCATGGAGAACTTCCTGGTCATCCACCAGCTCAGGTGTAACGGTGTGCTGGAGGGTATCAGAATCTGCAGAAAAGGTTTCCCCAGCAGAATAATCTATGCTGACTTCAAACATCAATCGATATTTTAAGAGAATTTTGATAGATTATTAAAAGAAAATGTTCACACGGACCATTAACTCTCTCATAAAAAGGTACAAGGTGCTGAATGCCAGTGTCATCCCAGAGGGCCAGTTCATTGACAACAAGAAGGCTTCAGAGAAGCTGCTTGGGTCAATTGATATTCCACATGACGAGTACAAATTCGGACACACAAAAGTAAAGAGCTTGCTTTCTTATTTTACTGTAGACTAATGACCAAACAGGTTAGGTTGTTCAGTCCAGTGTGTTTGCTTGTTTTTCTGTTAATTATATATGTATTAAATGATATCTGTTAATAAAAAATCTAAAAACTACTTACGTGATTGTAGAGTTTGGTGCCAAGGAATAAGTGATTTATTTTAAATATAGAGGCAGAGCGGCCTGCATGTGGCCATTTATAAAACACCTACGCCTTAGAAGCCTTAAAACATGTAAGGTAAACGAAAATCCTTTAATGTTTAACAGGGTGTGAAGTATTCACTATCTGAGTTCATCCTACATTCATTTTTATTGTTTGAACAGGTGTTCTTCAAGGCCGGTCTGCTGGGTGTCCTTGAGGAGATGAGAGATGAAAAACTGTCGTCTCTGGTCACCATGACTCAGGCTTTGTGCCGTGGTTATGTCATGAGAAAGGAGTTTGTGAAGATGACGGAGAGGAGGCATGTTGAAAACAGCTAATTCTGAATCATGGTATTAAAAATCACTAACAATATTGTCCATAACAGCTATTTCTTCTCCGCAGGGAAGCCATATATTCCATCCAGTACAATATCCGCTCATTCATGAATGTCAAACACTGGCCATGGATGAAGGTGTACTACAAGATCAAGCCTCTGCTGCAGTCTGCTGAAACTGAAAAGGAGCTGGCAAATATGAAGGAGAACTATGATAAGATGAAAACTGACTTGGCTGCTGCCCTGGCCAAGAAGAAGGAACTGGAGGAGAAGATGGTGTCCCTTATGCAGGAGAAGAATGATCTGCAGCTGCAAGTAGCATCTGTAAGTACACATCAACAGACAGTTGTGCTTTTCATGTTTTTCAAAGTTGAATGTGCTAACTTCTATTTTCATAAAAATTAACTAGGAATCAGAGAATCTGAATGATGCTGAAGAGAGATGTGAGGGACTTATCAAGAGTAAGATTCAGATGGAGGCCAAACTCAAAGAGACAACTGAGAGACTGGAGGATGAAGAGGAAATCAATGCTGAGCTCACTGCCAAGAAGAGAAAGCTGGAGGATGAATGCTCTGAGCTCAAGAAGGATATTGATGACCTGGAGCTTACCTTGGCCAAAGTGGAAAAAGAGAAACATGCCACAGAGAACAAGGTTCGTAAATAATGATCTGTCCAGCAGATCAAGTAAGATTATAATGATGACCATTTAAAGACTAGATCTTTCTTTACACTTAGGTGAAGAACCTGACCGAGGAGATGGCCTCTCAGGATGAGAGCATTGCTAAGCTGACCAAGGAAAAGAAAGCCCTTCAGGAGGCTCATCAGCAGACTCTTGATGACTTGCAGGCAGAGGAAGACAAAGTCAACACTCTGACCAAGGCCAAGACCAAGCTTGAGCAGCAAGTGGATGATGTAAGTTTACAAAATCTCTTGGATTGGCAAAGCAGGATTCTTCTTCTTGAATGTGATGATTAAAAACTCATCTTATTTCTTAGCTTGAGGGTTCTCTGGAGCAAGAGAAGAAGCTCCGTATGGACCTTGAAAGATCCAAGAGAAAGCTTGAGGGTGATCTGAAACTGACCCAGGAATCCATAATGGATCTTGAGAATGAGAAGCAGCAGTCTGATGAGAAGATCAAAAAGTAACAGTTTTTGAATTTGTACAACAAAAGCTCTTTAAAGAAAAAAAAAGTTGTGGTCAACTGCATTAACTCTGTACTTTATCTATCTATCTCATAGGAAGGACTTTGAAATCAGTCAGCTCCTTAGCAAAGTTGAAGATGAGCAGTCACTGGGTGCTCAGCTTCAGAAGAAGATCAAGGAGCTCCAGGTAACATATGGTTTTACAGAAACCATTCCTGCAAATGTTTCCAATTTTTGTAATTAAAAGTAAAAGAGTAGTGAAAGACCAATCTATATTCAACAGGCTCGTATTGAGGAACTGGAGGAGGAGATTGAGGCTGAGCGTGCTGCTCGTGCCAAGGTTGAGAAGCAGAGAGCTGACCTCTCCAGGGAACTTGAGGAGATCAGTGAGAGGCTGGAAGAGGCCGGTGGTGCCACTGCTTCTCAGATTGAGATGAACAAGAAGCGTGAAGCCGAGTTCCAGAAGCTCCGTCGTGATCTTGAGGAGTCCACTCTGCAGCATGAAGCCACTGCTGCTGCTCTTCGCAAGAAGCAGGCTGACAGCGTTGCTGAGCTGGGAGAGCAGATCGACAACCTCCAGCGTGTAAAGCAGAAGCTTGAGAAGGAAAAGAGTGAATACAAGATGGAGATTGATGACCTCTCCAGCAACATGGAGAATGTTGCTAAAGCAAAGGTACACCAATGCATTACATGCTATTTTATTACCCAAATTAGTATAGTAAAAAAAGGTACTTAATATTATAGATACAATCTGATCACTGATTTCATCTATATTTACTCATTAGGTGAAATCTTGAAAAGATGTGCCGTACTCTAGAGGACCAACTCAGCGAACTAAAGACCAAGAATGATGAAAATGTCCGTCAAATCAATGACACAAGTGCACAGAGAGCACGTCTCCTGACAGAAAATGGTATCTACAAGCTATCAGTTAATGATGTTAAACTGTTGTGTATGTTATTGAAGAAATGTGACACAAACTAATGTATCATGACATCTTTCACACAAGGTGAGTTCAGCCGTCAAGTTGAAGAGAAAGAAGCTCTTGTCTCCCAGCTGACCAGAGGCAAACAGGCATTCACACAGCAGATTGAGGAGCTGAAAAGACAGATTGAAGAGGAGGTTAAGGTAAGAAACATTTAAATAAGTGTGTATTGGTATTACTCGTTTGGGATTCAGGAATTTTGTAAATTCAATCATATTTCTTACACCAGGCCAAGAATGCTCTTGCCCATGGACTGCAATCAGCCCGCCATGACTGTGATCTGCTGAGGGAGCAGTTTGAGGAGGAGCAAGAGGCCAAGGCTGAGCTGCAGCGTGGAATGTCCAAGGCCAACAGTGAGGTGGCTCAGTGGAGAGCTAAGTATGAAACTGATGCTATCCAGCGCACTGAGGAGCTTGAGGAAGCCAAGTGAGTAACATTCAAACAATTCAATGGCCAGTGTATCATTTTACCATAACTCAACTTTGGAGCAAACATTTTATAGCTTTGCCTTCATATGTTCATCTAGATCTTTAAAAAACATAACTAGCCATTAATAACAACATAGACTGATTAGAAATTGCCCATCCCTTCTTTCTGAAATCTATAAGTTGGAAATACTCAAAACCCTAAGAATATTAAGGCTTCCTTCTTACCTTTTTTCAAACAGGAAAAAGCTGGCTCAGCGTCTTCAGGAGGCTGAGGAGCAGATTGAGGCAGTGAATTCCAAGTGTGCTTCTCTTGAGAAAACCAAACAGAGGCTCCAGAGTGAGGTGGAGGACCTCATGATTGATGTGGAGAGGGCCAATGGGCTGGCTGCCAACCTGGACAAGAAGCAGAGGAACTTTGACAAGGTAGCATTGTTTACTTTTTGCGGCAAAGCCATACAAACAATGACAGATATATTGATTTGTCTTCCCATTGCTACATAACCAACTGAACAGTATAAATTGTGTTATTCAGGTATTGGCAGAGTGGAAACAGAAGTACGAGGAGGGTCAGGCCGAGCTCGAGGGAGCACAGAAGGAGACTCGTTCTCTCAGCACTGAGCTGTTCAAGATGAAGAACTCTTATGAAGAATCTCTGGATCAGCTGGAGACCATGAAGCGTGAAAACAAGAACCTGCAACGTGAGTTCTACATTATGTAACAGTTACATTGTATTCAACACGTGTTAGAATAAATGTTTATTTTACATTCTAAGGCTTAACAATATAAAACACATGTATCTCTCTGCAGAGGAGATCTCAGATCTGACTGAACAGATTGGTGAGTCTGGCAAGAGCATCCATGAGCTGGAGAAGTCCAAGAAGCAGGTGGAGACCGAAAAGACTGAGATCCAGACAGCTCTTGAAGAAGCTGAGGTACTTCTTTTCCGGGGACATCTTCTGAGAAAAATCCCAATCATGGACACATATACTTTAAAATATTTAAAGGCAGAGATCAACATTTCATTATTTGATATCATCAGGGAACTCTGGAACACGAAGAGTCTAAGATCCTGCGTGTCCAGCTGGAGCTCAACCAGATTAAGGGTGAGGTGGACAGGAAGCTAGCAGAGAAAGATGAGGAGATGGAGCAGATCAAGAGGAACAGCCAGAGGGTGATTGACTCCATGCAGAGCAATCTGGATTCTGAGGTCAGGAGCAGAAACGATGCCCTGAGAATCAAGAAGAAGATGGAGGGAGACCTGAATGAGATGGAGATTCAGCTGAGCCACGCCAATCGCCAGGCTGCTGAGTCCCAGAAGCAGCTGAGGAATGTGCAGGCACAGCTGAAGGTATTGTTGGACAGTGAGCTGTTGCACAGACTATGATCAGTGCAGGTACATTGAGGCATTCATGTGAATACTTTCCTGATATTTTTTTCACTAGGATGCACAACTGCACCTTGATGATGCTGTCAGAGCACAGGAGGAGTTCAAGGAACAAGCTGCTATGGTGGATCGCAGAAATGGTCTGATGGTAGCTGAAATCGAGGAACTTAGAGCTGCTCTGGAACAGACAGAGAGAAGTCGCAAAACTGCTGAGCAGGAGCTGGTGGATGCCAGTGAGCGTGTTGGACTTCTGCACTCTCAGGTGAACGAGCCCAAATCATTTCTTCAATAATTCAAAAAACTAATGACATTTTAAATAACATGAAAACCAGGCATGTGATGACTAAAGTGCCTACATCTTTTTGCCTTTTAGAACACAAGCCTTCTGAACTCCAAGAAGAAGCTTGAGTCTGACCTGGTCCAGGTCCAGAGTGAAGTGGATGACACTGTTCAGGAAGCAAGGAATGCAGAGGAGAAGGCCAAGAAGGCCATCACTGATGTAGGTTTACATTTCATATGTTCTTAATTCAACTCCAATGTGTTTTTTCGAGATATAAGGAGGGGAATACTGGCGGGGAGAGGCACCTCTGTCATGCCTGAACCCCAGCCATGGCGAGCGGGCAACGAATCCAGGTTCAGCAGCCTCTAAGGCAGAGGCGAACAGACCATAGAAGATATGGAGGAAGCTAATAACCGAAAATCAGATAGTGACCAAGCAAGAGTTAATCTCGGATGGGCTTTTAGTTGTTGGCTAGAAATTTCGGGAATAACGTTAATAGTCTGCAAGACAGACACCGAGCTGGCCATCTTGCTGTTACATTACTAGTAACGTTAAGTACTATGTCTTGTGTTGTTGCATTTAACGTTACTTGATGTTTGGCTGTGTTTGCAAGGTTGTGGACTCCCTATTTTTTATCATAAGTAATGTTATCATAACAAATGCATTTGTACAGCTATCCATATTTATGACAGCAGTGTACAAGTGAATTGCACTTTGAAACTGTACGGGTGCCAAAAATATGATGTTACGGAATGTTTCTTTAATGCAGGATGACCACTGCTCCACCCGGCTTATTCTCTGTTATGGTGCTGGAAGCATCAATAATTCCAAATTGAGAGAAGAAATATTCTGCACACTGCCTACACTGCAGGCATCTAATAGTGTGGATATCTCTTTTATCAAGATAATTCTTAGTAACATTTTATGCTGCCTCTTCTAGGCTGCTATGATGGCTGAGGAGCTGAAGAAAGAGCAGGATACCAGCTCCCACCTGGAGAGGATGAAGAAGAACCTGGAGGTCACTGTTAAGGACCTGCAGCACCGCCTGGATGAGGCTGAGAACCTGGCCATGAAGGGTGGCAAGAAGCAGCTCCAGAAACTGGAGTCCAGGGTAAGAAAGATTTTTTTTTTTTTTTAATTTTCTATAAAAAAAGGAGACTTATTAGTGTCTCGTTTTTTCAAGGTGCGTGAACTGGAGGCAGAGGTTGAGGCTGAGCAGAGACGCGGAGGAGATGCCGTTAAAGGTGTCCGAAAATATGAGAGGAGGGTGAAGGAGCTCACCTATCAGGTACAGTCACTTTGATAGTTTGATGAATCAACTTAACACATTTATGACAAAAACATTTATTTACTCTAAATAAACTTTAACAGACTGAGGAGGACAAGAAAAACGTTGCCAGGCTGCAGGATCTAGTTGACAAGTTGCAGCTCAAGGTCAAGGCCTACAAGAGGCAGGCTGAGGAGGCGGTAAGGACAATTTATGGAGTTTCATCACTGAAAGCTTGATACTGTGGCAGAATTATTTCACAAGAAGAATACCATCAGTTTTTTAAGAAATTCAAAAATGTCAATGGTTTTTTCAGGAGGAGCAGGCCAACACTCATCTGTCCAAGTGCAGGAAGGTGCAGAATGAGCTGGAGGAGGCTGAGGAGCGCGCTGACATCGCAGAGTCCCAGGTCAACAAGATGAGAGCAAAGAGCCGTGACTCTGGCAAGGTAAACATACAATTCAAATTTTAACTTTAATTTCATTCAAAAATAATTATCTGACAGAAAGTTAACTGTCTGTTAGATCTGTTTGAAATTATGTTGATCAAACCCTTTTTACTTGTGTTTTAGGGTAAAGAGGCAGCTGAATAAAGAAAACTGCCTAATCAGCTGTGTCTAATCATATAATATGTTGTAAGATATGCTGTAAAAATAAATATTTTCCTTGTCACAGTTAAATTGCTGTCTGCTTGCTTTTTTCATTGTATTATTTTCCTCAAAAGATAAGTGTCAGACTATCCAGAAATCAGAAATCAATTTGTCTAAGGCAGGGGTCTTCAATAGGGGGTCCTCAGAGTCAATGCAGGGGGGCCTTCAAATTGTTAAGTTTTTTCAACAATTAATGAATCCAACATATTATTAGCAAATATAAATCTGATGATAAGCTTACTGGCCTATTGGTAAGGTATTCACTAAGATAGCCATCCACAGATAGTTAGTTAATTAGTTAATTAATTAATTAATCCACTGTGCCACATGTATGTTTCAATATTAAAACATGATTTATAAAATCATGCCAACAATTATTAGGCTATTTTAATAGCTTAGTATTCTATGCAAAAAGGCAATGTATGAATGCTTTAGGCCGCCCTACATGTTAATGAAGGCCCATTTGCATGCAACTTCATTTGATACAATATATGTAGTAGGGGGTCTCTGCTCCATCTCTCTTTCAGTTAAGGGGTCCTTGGCTTAAAAAAACATTGAAGACCCCTGGTGTAGTAATAGATAGAGTAATAGATGACCCAACTTCTAATACCAAGGTTTCTTATTCACACGTTGTATTACTGTTTATGTATTACCTTGTCACACAGTTTTTGGGGATAAGGAACACTCATTCTTGAGTTGCTGCCTGAGGTAAAACAGGATTCAGGTGTTAATGATGAATTGCATATCCAGACTGCTGTACTTCAGTGTGTGCTATGAATGTCAATAATGGGCGTCGTGGTTAGTTGGAATTACAAGCATTGTCTTGAGTGGCTGCGACCGCCAGAATATATATATATATATATATATATATATTGGCGTGGCAGACACAGGGTACGGGACATGTCCCCCACACTTTCCATGATGGTGCCCTCTGTCTCCCACACTTACAACACGTCTGAGTTGATTTGAACGCACCATAAGTAGGAGAGTGTGTGCACGTTACTCAGGTTGCATCAGTTGATTGATAGACTCATATAGATCATAGGCAATAATTAAATAATATATAATAAAAATATATACAAAAAATATAGGGAGGAAAACTCATTAAATGCAATAATTAAGATCAGTGTATATGATGGAATAGTGGCATTAGAATGTGCCAGAGGCCACCAAATCATCAATCATAAATTAAATGTTGGCTACTTGGAATCCGCGATTTGGTGAGACAAATGGTAGAGGATCTTTTCAATAACAATCATCCTCCTGAACAATCTGTCCCCCTCACTTTGGAAATTATGGCTACGCCCCTATATTTATGTGGCTGTTATCTTTGATTGTTTGCCAAACGCCACCATAAAAACACTAAGAAGACGAAGAAAAAGAAGAAGAAGAAAAAGAAAAAGCGGACATCAGTGGGAGGCAGCAGTGCACTAGTGCCTAGTCTGACGGAAAGGAATAGAAGAAAAAGAAGAAGCTTGTTTTGGCTGACGGATAGAGCGCACATTTGACTGTTACAGCCGTGGTCTGGACTAGATTTTTTGCCTTTCTGAGGTTGTTAACTAATCATTTATGAACATGTCAAAGCCTGCCTTGTGGATTAACGGACACCGATAAACAATAAAGTGGCTAGGAGGCCCAAAGGCTAAAATGGACGAACATAATTCTTTTTCACCACGTTTGATAAGCTAACGTTAGCTAGGTGTTACTTTTTCAAGTTTGTCATAGTCTATGGTCATAGCTAACAGGTTGACTGATGGATACAGTGCATATGACTTTAGTAATGTTAATGTTACATCCATTAACTAACTTAGCCAGAGGCTGTAACATGAAGTTAACATTATAGGGTGAAACGGGATTCCCACCGCATGGTTAATGTTAACGTTAATGAAAGCTAGTGGGTTTTTTTTTAGTTCAAGCAAATTCATTTAGCCATTAATGTATTAAATAATAATAAAGTCAGCTCGCAAGCAAATAGCCCGGCGGCGCGAGGCTATTCGCGCGAAGAACGCCATATTCAACTGCCATACATACCCTCGTCTCCACTTTTAGCCCGACATGAAGCAATAGGCTACGAGACCCGGTGGCGGGTAACGTTACGATAATGTTAACATTTTACTAACCGCAGTATCTATTACTTTTTACCTATATATTTCAACCATACTTTTATCTAACGTGAACTATTTGCCTCTTCTAGGCTGCTATGATGGCTTAGGAGCTGAAGAAGGAGCAGGATACCAGCTCCTACCTGGAGAAGATGAAGAAGAACCTGGAGGTCACTGTTAAGGACCTGCAGCACCGCCTGGATGAGGCTCAGAACCTGGCCATGAAGGGTGGCAAGAAGCAGCTCCAGGAACCTGAGTCCAGGGTAAGAAAGGTAGAGTTTGCAGAGCTGAACTTGTAAAAAAAAAAAAAAAAAAATAGATATATACTTATTTCCTTACTGTTCATTTAAGGTGCTGAACTGGAGGCAGAGGTTAATGCTGAGCAGAGACGCGGAGGAGATGGCATTAAGGGTATCCGCAAATATGAGAGGAGGGTGAAGGAGCTCACCTATCAGGTACAGTCACTTTGATAGTTGGCATACAAATCAATTTAACATACTTAACATTACAATGTTTTCCCTAGGTCTGTGGAAGACTTAGGTGCACATATTTGGTGGGGGGTTTTAGGGGTCCTTCCTTTAAGAAAATGTCACGTTTTTCAATTAAAACAATTGTAATTTGAAATCATTTTGGACCATAATAATGATTACTATATCTGTGTCTAAAACGTTGGAAAAGCTAGAACAGATAATAAATAAATAACACTCAAAAAGCTTAAATACAAAACTTGCTAAAAAAGTCCACTGGGGACTGACTACAATCATTAGCTAGATCTGAGAAAAGTCTTATAGTTAGTTTTGATGCTCACCATAGCTGCCAACACTACCTTTTTTCCTGGGGTTCTCCCGTTTTTTTAGCCCTATCTCCCAGACCCCTCCCGGTTTGTTATTTCTCCCGAGAAACTCCTGTAATTAGCATGGCCCAGACTCCTTTATAAATAATCGGATCAATATGTTTGTCTAATTTTGACCAGTTGCCAGAGCTTGTATGAAGCACATCCTATTCACACAATCCACACACCATATACAATTTTCAACCCATTTGTTACCTCAACCTGGCAACCTATAACCCAGTTGTGCAGTTGATTTCTGCGCAAGATCGCAGAAAGTTCAGACCTGAAAGCGAGCAGGTAAAAATGGCAGGTGAAGGTGGTGTTCCCACAAAGAACTCCAAATATAGCTGTAAATTTCAACAGTGTTGGGCGCAACAATTTACATGCATCTTACCTAGTCATATCGACAACCTCCACGCTTTTTGTAAGGTGTGTCACATTGATTTTAATGTAGCGCACAGCGGGAAAAATGACATTACCCAGCACATTAAAACACAGCGGCACCATCGCGCAGAAGAGGAACATAGGGGCGGACAGGCGATTTCATCCTTCATCATGAAAGGACAGACAGAGGCAGAAAACGTGATGCAAGCTGAACTCAAGATGGCAATGTTGGTAGCACAGACTTACAGTACACTTAACACTTAACTTAGCAGTTGGTCCTTTGTACCTGTTTAACTGCCATACCTTCAACATATAAATTTAATTTAGGTTCATTAAACAACAGATTTTTTTGTTCCAAATACAATGCTTGTGGTTTTAGATACTTTAAGAACTAGTTGGTTATTTGTTACCCATTCTAATGCTGACTGCAATTCCTCATTCAAGACACTAGTAAGCCTCTCAGCTGTGGATGCCGCCATGTATATTGTTGAGTCGTCAGTATACATCGCCATTTTTGCATCTTTTAAGGTTAAAGGTAATTCATTGGTAAATATAGAATATAGCAATGGCCCCAGATAGCTTTCTTTTTTGGAATTCCACAGCTTACTGATAAACTGTACACAGACTGTGCTGCTACATTCACAGCTATAGACCATTTTGCAGTTGTAAACATAAACATTCTAAATGGCCCCCAAGTTGATTTCCTGTTACAGTGTATGTGAATGACATCAACTGACAGGAAGTTAACAAGGGGCCAGGCTGTTGCCTAGCAATGGAATTCCATCGAAAAGCAGTGGTTTTCCTGGCTCAGGATGGGCCTTTGGGGGGGACACATATGAAGCGGGGCGTCCTGCCCAATGAAATTTTGAGAGTCAAAGACTTCATTTCCTGCATTTCTTACCCTGGTTTTCCACCGAATGCGTAACGGAAAGGAACTTTTGGTGGAACATGTGTACATTTTAAAAGTTGTTTGTCGTGCAACAGAAAACTCAGATTGGACAGATATCTTAGCCTAGAAATCTAGAGGCACCCTAGCGGCAGCCAGGGTCACTCTAGCAACTCTCCGTTGGCTTGCGAGCTGGAAAAAAACCAAATTCTGGTCAGGCCAATCACATCTTGTATAGAGTCGGTGGGCAGGCTTAACATAAGGACGGCAGAGTTGCGACGGTTCCGAGTGAATTCCCTGCTACTTGAAAACAACGAAGATGGCTGCTGCTGCTGGCGAACAGCGGTCTTTCGAATCGGCTTCGGCCGCGACTCTGGAAGAAGAGTTAAGCACTGAAGTCATTCTTAAAAAAGGAAGATGTGTTTGGAGTTTTGCCAACCAGATACGGCAAAAGTTTAATCTATCAACTAGTGTTGCTTTGGTTGGCTATGAGTGCAGAGGGAATTTGAAAGACAACCGTTTATCCCGTCCCTCGAATTGAGCCCTGCCAATAGCGAGTTCCCAGACCCAACATCTTGATGTGGGTCTGGCTCGTCAGGCTACAGATAGTCTAGCTAGCTTTCTGGATTTACCCTGCAGAGATCTGAGGAGCAGTTAACCATAGTCCTCATAATTCGACCAGAGTTTAAAATTCCAAGCACCGGAGCAATCCCGGAAGTGGAACATTGTGGATATAGACGATGTAGGAGTGATTTACATAAGGTAAGTGCTATTACTGTACTGATCAGTTGTACAATAATACAATAGTGTTATGAATAATAATACTAATAATATTAATATAATACATAGTGTGAAATACAGTTAACCTGCCGCTGTTACATGAATGGGGCTCAGCAGAGAGATGGAGTGGGACGCCGCCACCTCTGCAGCTTGTTCAGGGAGTCAGGGCAATGCCGATAAAGTGTTCGCAACTGTGGTTTTCATGCGTACTACCATATGGTTTGCATCAGGTGTTAAAATCAACTGTACCAAATCACGGAATTGGACTACTATTTAAGGTGACTACGAGACATTTTCACAGGTTATGAAAAATGACATGAATCTGAATGTAATACTGATAGATTTCAGCGCAGCCCAGTGCGTGGTCAGACAGCAGTCGGAGTTCTGGCGGGAGGCTGTAAGAGCTCCACTCCTGTCAGCAGTGGCTTCTCGCTACACCGCCAGTCCCAATGGCAACATGGTCACTGGGAGAGTGCAGTACATCCTGACTATGCAAACGGAGCTCTCATTAGCGCTAGCTTCATAGCAGAGCGTTCAGATCCAGTCAATTCAGCGCCAGCCATATGTGTATGGTGGCTGTGGATGAGAGGGAGGCTGGCTGCTCTAAATCAGACCTTCTGGCGCTCGTGATTTTCTATGCAGGAAAAACCCTGAAAAGATCGATACTGCTAACTTTATACTCAGAGACACATACACCTCCCTCTCTCTTTTTCTCTCTCTCTCTTCCAGCACACTCACTTGCTGCTGCTCTGTGCGTTCAGGCTGCTTGCTAGTAGCTTGCTCCTGATATTGTTTGTGAACTTCGGGATGGCGGTTCATCCTCCTGGCATTACTTTGACCTTGCAAGCATTGCATAATGCACTCGGGTCTTCTTTTTTCACCGTGAAAAACGTCCACACCACGGACATTGCTCTTCACTTCAGCATGTAAATCCCGTGCTGCGTCACAAATTCCGCGTGGCCAAAAAACACACACACCAGTGCCGACACACACAGTGGTAGCTAGACCAAAATTATCATCGGTTGTGGACATCGGGCCAGTTTTGCTCATCGGACAGATGCCGATGTATTAAAAAAAAAAAAGACTAACACTGGCCTATAACGATTTGATTGCTGATATATTGTGCATCCCTAATATATACCTGTAATTTCACCTGTTTATTCTTTAGATAGAGGTCTCGAATATAATTGACAGTGAAACGACTACGCTGAAGTTAGCTTCCAATTCAGAGCATCCGATTCATGACGCTGGACGAGGACTGAGCGACTGATCCTTAGTTTTTCGCATCTCTTACTGTTGTGAAAGTGTGTTGAACATTTTAGGCAAAGTATTAATGATGTCTGAAACACACTTTTAGATTTGTGAAAGCTTCATTTCATGAAGAAAGATAGAAAGCTAAGAGACAGAGCCACTGTGCTTCAGTCACCAGTGGTTACACAAACTTCGGGCAGTTCAGTGCTTGTTTAGTGTTTTACCTTCCGAGTGTACAGGCGGTTATGTTGTCTGTAACGTTATGGTAGGGCTGTGCTATTAATCAAATTTTAATTGCGATTACGATTTCTGCTCCTTACGATCACAAAAACAGAGTCATCGAGAAAAACGATTATTTTGCATGTTACATTTTGCAAGTAAACTCTTATTTTGTCTTGTGTTCTGAATGAAAAAAAATTTCAATGGGAAATGTATTAAGGGAAATTTCACAGTTTGTGTTTTCAATGTTGATTTGCTTAACTGTTTCACTATTTTTTAACTTCAATAAATGCAACATCTTTCCAGCCATCAATGAGTATTTGTGTTAAATAATAGTGATGGCAATATTGACCCAAAAAAAAATCCTGAGTATGATTTTTTCCACAATTGAGGAGCCCTACGTCACAGGACTCTCATGACGCAAAACTGACTGATGAGTGCCTTGGCACAACAGGTTTTACATGATTGTCCACCGCAGGGTACGGAGCCCCCCTTGGGTCAGCTGATAAAAAAAAACTAAACCGTGCGCACAGAATAAAAATCTGTTCCCTCGGTTTTATAAACTGTATGCACAGATTCATAATCTTTGCTCTTGGTTTTATAAACTGTACGCACAGATTCATAATCCGTATTCTTAATACTCATACTCTTTATAAATGTAAGCAAAATTAGAAAGATATTCACAGATTCGAACTTCTGCGATCAATTCTCTATAGCAAAATGTTATTAAATCACAAACGATGCATCTTTCCTAACGTAGTAAGGTTAACAACGAGCTACAAACTCATTTTCATCAAAACGAGCCGTCCTCCGACCTGGAGAACATTATTGGTCTCTATGAGCAGCCGGCTCACACAGTGCCCCCCCCCCCACAATATCCAACAGCCCAGTGTCAAAGGTGGACTCATTCAAGTTTCTGGGCTCCATCATTTCCCAGGACCTGAAGTGGGAGTGCAACATCAACGCCATCCTTAAAAAGGCTCAGCAGAGGATGTACTTCCTACGGAACTCTGGAAGCATGGCCTACCACAAGAGTTATTCGTCATCTTCTACACTGCTGCCATACTCCTGCCTCGTCCCCTCTGGCAGGCGCTACAGGTCCCTGCACACAAAAACAACCAGACACAAGAACAGCTTCTTTCCCACTGCCATCACTATCCTGAACTGCTGATAAGTGTGGTCATCCCCTCTTTGGCCATTCACCTACACATTACATACTTTATCATTCCAATAAGCATCTTGCACACTACATTCACTATTACACTGCACTCTACTCCATGTGTACTTGTATTGATATTATGTCTTATTTGTATAGTTGTATTTTTTGTATATTATGTGCCTATATGTATATTGTTGTCTCTATTGTACATTATGTGTCTATATGGCCAATAAAACTGATTCTGATTGTTATATACATTTTTTATTTTAAGGTTACAATGCTAGGGGAACGTTAGGGGAACGTTCCATAAAGGTTACAATGTTAGGGGAACGTTAGGGGAACGTTCCATAAAGGTTACAATGTTAGGGGAACGTTCCATAAAGGTTACAAAGTTAGGGGAGCGTTCCCTAAAGGTTCTGTGAATGTTCGATATAATCAAAATCTAACCAAAACATAACCTTCAGGGCACGTTCCCACAACCAAAAACAAACGTTCTGGGAACCATAAATTGTTAGCTGGGAACCACGTTTGAGAGCACCCGCCCATATGACCCTGATAGTCAGATGGTATAGGCTAATTAAATTGCATTTTTCAATTGTCATTTAAGACTTACTGTAGGCTAACGTTACTTGTTGCTTGGTAGTTCTTTGTACTGCTCAGTAGGGATGTAACGACTACCGGTGTAACGGTAAACCACGGTAAACATGTTGATGATAACAATTACTGTTTTCATTTAAAATATTATTATCTCGGTGGATTACCACGGTGTGGAAACCGCGTGTTCCCAGCTTCATCCGAGTCTCTTGAAGTTGCCACGCGGGCGCACTGCGTAGCCTACAGTGCGTTTCTTGAAGTTGGAATCATGGGGGAAGGAGGAGATGACATTT
>NC_135862.1:30585117-30717617 GCF_031162955.1 Sander vitreus
CCGGCAATGAGATGTTGCTGTTGTAACGCTAGATTTGGTTTATCAAAGACCGGTCTGCAAAGTTTCCATCTGCAACAGGTTATATTCATTCATTAATTAGTACTCTGATGATGATGATGATGATGATGATGATGATGATGATGATGCCCTGCTGTGATTGACTGCCGATGTGTAATTGATTGAAAACAAATGTCTCTAGGCCCTTAATGTTGGACGATGGCTCTCCCAGTCCTCCTGCCTCCAAGTTCAGCCATAGTCACCCAATGGAGCCCATGCATGAGCCCTTCTACATCCAGTCGGTGAGAAAATATGAAAGTGATACATCTATTGTGTTTACCACTGTGCTTCACAACCCCTAAAGTCCGGTAAACATGTATCAAATGAGATTATCTTAATTTGGGTCTTTTTTTAGAGTCATAAAAAACATGTATATCTGTATCAGAAATGAATGTCCTGTAGAAGTGTCAGTGCTCTGCAGCCTTTTGTTGATGAGACCATTTTGCTGGGAACTATAATAAGTAAGCTACTGTGCTGCTGACCTTCCACATTTAGCACAAATGGCACTGGCAGCCACATGCAGTAAACACCTACTTTACATTTACTGGCTGGCCTTTCTAATTGCTTGGCCATGTTTAAATTTGTTCAGTTGATTTACCACACACCATTCGTAATACAGAAGGTATCATTCAGCAATCAGACTTTTATTTTATCTGTTCTTATGACATGGCATATCCACCACATAACAGTGAATATATATTATCTGGACATAATTCTTCTTTAACCGGCTGCCATCAGTCTAGCTGTTATGTTATATCACCACTAGAGGGAGGCAGTGCGCAGAAACACATTTGGAGGGCTATGGACGTGCTGTGTATGATTATAACAGGCTGTACAAACTAAAGCCCTGGATTGAAGCGAATTGACAATTTTTTCATCCCAGTTTGTAAAGTTTGTAAAAATAATCACACAAGCGACACACCCCACCCTCATGCCCTACAAAGGCAGAGAGCAGTAACTACAATAGCAGGGAATCTTAGACTGATCAGCAATGTGCTGAGCAAATGGAAAGGTTGTAATGCCTTCATTTGATCCATTTTGAGACAGTTTTTTTACCCCCAAATGTCACTGTCATGATGACCATACATGACACCTAATAAAATGTAAATTCTGCACCCTGCCGTCGGATAAGCTTAAAAGAATGCTTTTGCCAGCTTTTTTGCCCATTTCAATTATTTTGTTTCAGAAAAGAAACTATATTTAAATTATTTACAGTATAGTTTCATAGACCTTGAGTCTCTATCTTTGTTAATTAAAATATGAGATTTAAATGTATAGTTTTAATAACAACACATCAAACAATATAAATTTCATCTGAGTCAAAACCTGATGGCAAAGCTCCTCTACTAAGCTAGGCTTGTTAGCCAAACCTATTTTTTTTATCTCCATTAAAACTAGATTTAGCTACTGACTCATTACTGTAAATAATGGTGGATATCAACCTGAATTACCGACAAGATACTGGTTCATCAAAATGTATTTTTTTATTAAAGAGAGAGCTAGGGAGGGGGGGTACATTTAGCTTTAGCCAAGGCTAGCTTGTGGCTACTGTATCTTACCATCTTGCTTTAACTTGACTCTGTTGCTTAGGCTGTCTAGTTGTCTGTTTCTCTGTAAGAGTGCAGTAAGTGCGACGGTGGGTTTTTATAGCCCAGATATTATCAAGCCACTGTACAGTTATTGCTGCCTGGGCCGCTCTACATAACCAAAATGCAGTCACTGCACAGCTAAAGTGCGGTTAGACTTGGTTTTTAACCCCATTTAGTAGTTACTGCAAATGTTATATGCTGTTTTCATGGAAATACTTTCATGTGCAGCGTTAATTTTATACGGTAAAACAAATCCTTTGATTCTGGTTTTATTCAACAACCAAATTATACTTGTGTTTTGTATGACAGTATAGGCCTGCTATGAATCTGTATTAATTGTAAATGAGCAACACTGTGGGCCCAAAATGAGAAAAAAGAGAGTTTTTACTAGAAGAGACAAGACAAGAGCAAACACAAATCACAGTCATCTCTTCTTCCTCAGCCTTCCAGTGATACCGCTTCTTGCTCTACTAGTGGGCTCACAGGAGGACCAATTATATCAGATGTTACTGACATGTCTCAGGCCAGTATGGCCCTCCAGATGCAGCCTGATGAGACTAGGTGAGTGATGCAATATACTGTAACATTACTATTTCCCATAAAAGTAACCCCCACAATTAGCTCTACAGCTATTGCAGCATGTAGGAGTCTAGGATGTTGTGAAAGAGGTCATGGATATTGGATCATTTTCTTGACCCACCTAATACTATTTAGGTTATCTTTTGACTCACAGTTTTTGACTCTACCAACAGGGAGAAGTGCATGATGCTAATCAAAGAAGAGCCAGTAAGTCCAGGAGTGAGAGGAGGAGGGAAAGGAGGCAGCTTAGGGGGAGGAGAGGCTATAGCGTTGACCTCCTCCTGTGAGGTGTGTTCCTCAGAACCTCCTGTTCTCCCCGTCGCTATGGTCCAGTCTGTTCTGGAGGGGAGGGGCTCTGTGGCTTCTATGATGGAGAAGAGGAGCAAGAGACCTGCCCTAGACAGGTAGCTGCTCAAACTAGATAGACATACATACAGTAGACAATTCAATGTACACAAAGATGTTTGTAAAGTAATGCAAGCAGTGAGCAAGGGACCCGTGTGTATGTGTTTATATATTACATATTAATATGTGTGTGTGTGTGTGTGTGTGTGTGTGTGTGTGTGTGTGTGTGTGTGTGTGTGTGTGTGTGTGTGTGCGTGTGTGTGTGTGTGTGTGTGTGTGTGTGTGTGTGTGTGTGTGTGTGTGTGTGTGTGTGTGTGTGTGTGTGTGTGTGTGTGTGTGTGTGTGTTTGCAGAGTGGAAGTTTCAGATGCAGTGGAGAATGTGGACATGAGCCTGGAGGAGTTGCAGCAGCTGCTGCTCAGGAGCCATCAGCAGAGTACTGTGGAAGCTGGGACCAGCGCTGTTATGGATGTCAGTAGCTCTGTGCTATACAACCTGTTTAACTGCATGTAGATTCAGATGTGTCCGATATTTGAAATTTCAAAGTAGTAGTAGTAGTAGGTAGTTGTGTCTGTCATTGCTTAAACAGCCAATGACTTGAACTGTTCCTTATTATTGACCTACACTGATAAATGTTTTTCTCACTTCTGTTTCTCTCTCTCTCTCTCTCTCTCTCTCTCTCTCTCTCTCTCTCTCTCTCTCTCTCTCTCTGTAGCCCTTCAGTTTAAGCCTGCCTCTGACTGAGTGGAACTTCACTGAGATGGAGTCCAACCTCAAATCAGTAAGTTATAAAGTGTGAGAGCTGCACTTGGACAGAGCTTGGAGGAGGATTATTTCACGAGTAACCTTCTTCTTTTAATCATGCAACGTAATGGCATCTCCTCTGCTTAACTACTTTATTCTCGTCCCGAAATGTATATGACACTACAAGTATTACATTGCCTATTGAGTCTAGTTTTAGGGAGGAGGTCTTTAAATCTGCATTAACTGTTTTTTGGCCACTTTGAGGCACCGCAACAAGCTGTCAGCACAACATTGGCATCACCTTATAAAGTTGATATGGTGAATATGTTTCAACCGGTTGCCACTCGCCCAAACTCAGCAGACACAGAGCAAAATTATCATTCATTTGGAGTTTTGTTTGTGTCCTCCTGGCAAATGTATGTCACATATGCACTACGGCTGCACGATGTGAGGAAAATAGTTAATTCAGAAGTGTTTGACAAGAAGATGACAGAAGTGTTATGCCTTTAACAAACATTGCGCCCCCCACTTGCGATTTTTTATCCCCCTGCGATTTGGATATTGCAGTAGGCCATATTGCGATTTCGATAGAATTGCGATTAATTGTGCATTAATTGTGCTCTCTTTAGGTCTGTTTTTGTCCAAAAACAAATATATATATATATATATATATTGCGTAAAATACGGACGCTTGGTCAGGTGCCTTTGGCGTTGTTATTGACGCTAAAAATCTCCTTTTGCGTCCGATCTAAACGCGCTCTATCTAAACTGGGCTATTGTCGTCACTTTTGACGCAGTTAGGTCTAGGGAAAGATCGATGGTGGGCTTATAAAAGGTGCATTTACGTGACACGTGGGACAAGAATGGGACAGTTGGTTTTAGAAAAGAAGAACGCAACAGTTGGGTTTAGGACAAAACTGTGAAAGTCCTGTGTTGTTTAACCCATCCACCACCCCAACCAACCTCCCCACGCGGAATTTCGGGCTTTCATACAATTTGCTACCGCTGTCGCTCTTAAAACTACGTCATCTTCACGTGCCGCGGAGCTGCTGCTCTGCCCGGTGCGTTCCATACACACGCTGAAGGGTGCTTATTGCGTCGTATCTGACGCTGAGAGCCAATGACCAAGTGCCCCGTATTTTAGGAGTTGGGAGTGAGAATGGGTTGTACACCGCACCATGCCTGGTGGGTCTTCATCTTTTCAGGTTGTCCAGAGCAAAAACAGCACTGTCTTAGAGGTTTATACTTGTATTTTGTGTTTCTACTAGAACATGTTTACATACTTTAATGTTCAAAAAACACTTTTTATTTTTCTCATACTGCCGAAAAAGCCCAATCTGCTCTGATTGTTCAGCGTTTCTGGGTCGTCGCATCTGCTCCGCTCTGTGGATGTATAATAAGAATACAGTGTTGGCGGTGGGCCCCTGTTCATTCCTATGAGAGTTGCTCAGTAGCGCACTATGGAGTCCATAGAGCAGGCGCACTAGAGACTTCTGCCGGCTGAGTCGGCTACTTCTGGTTTAGCACTCCGCTAACTTGAATAGGGATTAAAGGATTTAATTGTGCGTCTTTTCTAGACTTTCCAAATGTTTTTGGACCAAATGGATCAAATTCTGATAGTGATACGAGTCATTTTGTGAGGAGTGTAACGCTCAAAAAAACATATCCACTGATTTACATTTACTCTTTCGCCATGTAAGTCTATGGGAAAAAGTCATTTTGGGCCCCATTGCATCACGTGACAGACCAGGAAGTTGTAATTACACCGTTTGGCCACTATGTCAAATGAGCTTCAAAGCCTGGCGCACTTCCTTGAGGAGCCTGCTCTGCTCTGACCTCACATGTTCCAGCAGCAACGTGATCTGAAATGAACATCTGTAATCAAGATTACAGGTTTCTGCCCCCCACTCCCCTCTTCAAAGTTTGCTAGAAAAAAATCAGTAATGTCGTTGAAGTGCAATTTTCTTTCCACCTTGCATTGAATAGAGGGTGAGGCTTTACACTGTCGGGCTCACTGTAAATAGTCTTTCATGCGGTTGTGTAAAGCTCTCCCACCACCAGCAACCATTGCAGAAAGAGTACAAAACAGCCCGATAGTATACAGCATCTCTCCAAATCCTCTCTACTTTTTAAAGATTGCATTTAACAGCTGAAGCAGAGAGAAGTTAGGTGGGAAATTGGTGCCATGAAATCATAAATGATTTGGTTTGGTAGTGAAGACTTGTTTGCCTGATAAGCCTTATGGAATGTGTCCTCATGTCAAACAGCAGTTAGTTCTTTTAATGATGTCCAAATCACTGATCATTAGGGGTGGGAATCACCAGAGGCCTCACGATATGATATCATTACGAAACTGATGTCACGATACGATATTATTGCGATTTTAAACATATTGCAATATTCTGGGATATATTGCAATTTATTACCTTTTTTTCCAACTTCAAATGTTTCCCAATTTCAAATTATGTCCCCAAAAGGAAACTTTGTCAACATCTGTTTTATCTACAAATATACGTTTCTCAGTTTGTTCATCTCACTTCAATTTTTATTGCTGCAAAATGGGATAGTCAAGCAGACAAACTGACACGATATATATTAATAGATCGATACTTGGCGTCTGTGTATCGATACAGTATTGCCACAGAAAATATCGCGATACTATGCTGTATTGATTTTTTCCCCCACCCCTACTGATTATGCTGTTGCAACATGTACCACTGTGCTGCAAAATACAATCACTGAACTCTCTTTAACTCATCTTTGGCCGTCTCATCATGATATCCATCGATACGATTTGACTGGCACTCTTTTAATTACGTCATCTTGTTTGATCTATTCTTCTGCAATGGTTTATTGGCACCTGACTGGAGAATTAGCTCCACTGTTTGTCTTGCCCAGCTCCATATATTTGCTCCTCTCTCTGTCTCTCTCATTCTATGTCTCTCTCGTTCTGTTTCTCTCTCTCTCTCTCTCTCTCTCTCTTTCTCTCTATCTATCTCTATCTCTCTTTATCCTCAGTTCCTCATTACTGCTGCTGATTCTCTTCCACCTCGTCTTCCTCTCTTGCCTGACTGGGCTACACTTGCACCAGCCAAATATATCCATGACTAGTTAATGTAGCTTAACAGAAGCACTTTAATGCAAGAGGATGCGGTGGATGTGCTTTTAGAAAATAGCCACCTAGTCTATGTGGGTTTGAATCATCCCTGGCCACAACCAGGGCTCTTCACCTATATTAGCCACAAAGTGGAGCAAAAAGCGCTGTATCATGGGTCGGGTGGTGAACTTAATGTTGTTGGTGCATTTGTTGGCAGCCCAGCTTCTGCATGAAGGGACAGGACTTCTAACATCACATAACCATTATATTCTGCTGAATGAACATGATAAAGATGTTGGATAACAGATATCCAACTTATAGATAGCACAAATGTTCTGTTATTTGTTATGAAATTAAGGGTTAGGGTTAAAGTATGTGTGCATGTGTTTTTTCCTTCACAGTACATGTTCCAGAACCAGGAAGCGGAGGCTTTTCCAGCTACTGGCTGTGAGGAACAGTGATCGATCTCAATGTTCTTTTCTGAAGGTGAAGGTAACGATCCTGTGACTTGATCTGTTAGTGAATTGGTCAGTATAACAACATCTGGAGCAAACAAATCTTAGGATAACGATTGGTATTGGTATTGGTATTGGTATACGAGTGATATTATATATTTTGTACGTCAACAAATCTCATGAAAACACCTTAACCAACAATGTGTTGGTGTCTTTAAATGCTTTCTGACTACCCCAGCCTGTCTGTGGAACTTCGCCCAAAGCCCATTGGTTTCTCCTGAAGTGAAGCAGGGTCCAATGGTTTCCTACTGATTCAAAACAATATTTAAAAATGGTTCATGAATATATACTTTCCTTACTTTCCTGCTGGTTCTAACCTTGCTATCGGGACTTTTTACATGTTTTCACATAAATGTACAGTTAGTTGTCACGGCACAACCACAACTCTGGGAAACTTGATATTATCGTTACGTTTAGGGCTTCCAGAGCTTTGTTTACCCTTACGTATGAAACTCCAGAGACTAGTGCTAGCCCACCAGGCTAAAGGTAAAGTGGAAGGCCTACCTGTCACCTGGATCCACTGTCGCTTCGTCTTCCATCCAGCTCCGTCATTAACCAGCATCGATTACCCTCGATGCTCCGGAACTTGATGGGGAAAAGGAGGATTCGTTACGGCATTTCGAAAACACATGGCTTTCTTCCTGACTCTCTCAGTCTGTCCTCAACTTTCGCTTTTGTAAACTCTGATGCAGTTAAGGCACACCCATCTCAGCCTGGCGCTAGGCCAAAACAGACTGTGCCGTGACATAGTCTTCCACTATATTGAGAAGTGGAGGCGTCCAAATGCCCCAACAGAGCAATCAATGCGCCATTGCAGCCAAGTAGCCTTCCAGTAATAGCTTTTTTTCAGGCTTCTGAATTGGCAACATGCCAACATCTTCTTCTTTCTGTGATTGGCCAACTTATTTTTTTTAAATGGTGATTTTTTTTTTTAAATGGTGCTTGTGTGGACAGATTATTTTTTTTGAGAATGAAGGAGGGAAAAACCCTGTTTTCAAAAATACTTGTGTTATCATAAATAAAATAAATTAAATTGAATAATCACAATTACTGGTTCCAGCAGGAAAAGAGCACAACTCTCACACAACTTGAGTCACTCCAAAACTCAGGCAAAGGTTTCACACCTGCCTTGCTTAGTTTGGTTGAATTAAACCCTGGAGCGTTTACCCCCTGCAGTTTGTTTGAGCAGGTGTGAAGGCAGCAATCACACTGTGCGGACCGAAACAACCACAATAGTGTGGATACAAATAAACTGTGATGCGCATCAGTACGGTTTCATTTGTGGTAAGAATGTGATCCAACCGCGATCCGACTCAACTACCAGGTGTACTCTGCAAGTTTGAGCTAAATGGCTCCTGTAGTCAGCTGTGCTTTATAATCTGCAATGTGGCAGAACTTGCAAACTGTAGCAGCTTGCATTGTTTCTCCCACAAAAAATAGACTGCAGTTAAGCTTGCCGTCACTCGCATCTCCGTGGTCAAACCAGATGCCGCTAAAGTTGGAGACAGACGCCGGCAAAGAAGAGCGAAGTCTCGGAGAGCAGAGCCGACGTAGTAACGTCACTCACAAAACAATGTCTGAAAAATGATTTCAGTGAAATGAACTGGTTTGACCATCGAGATGCAAGAAATATGCACTGGTCCAGAACACAGGACCTTCTTCCTGTATTTACTTTCTTGCTCCCGCCCTAGACACATCTGACCAATAAGCGTGGTTTGTAGTGATGCATTTTGGTTCGCTTGGATTTTTCTCTGTGTGCAACGAAACCGAACCAAGGGGAAAGTGCTCCAAGTCTCATCAACTGATTTGGACCAGAGCAAAGGAACTACAGGTGTGAAAACAGCCTTAGTCTAAGATGCAGAATAATGTTCCAAAAAAACACAATGGGGCTTTCACACATGACTTCGTTTTCCCTCTTGGTGCGGTTTGTTTGGCCAGTTGTGAATACAGCAATCGCACTCGGGTGCGCACCAAAAGCGGACCAAACAAGCGTACCGAGACCTCCTTGATGAGGTGGTCTCAGTACGCTTTCAAACGAACTCTGGAGCGGTTCATTTATGGTGAGAACGGGATCCGACCTCGAACCGCACCAACTGTGTACTCCACAAGTCAGAGCTAAATGCATTTAGCTCTGACTTGACATTTACATTAGCTCACAAGAAACAATGTCTGGAAAATGATTTAAATGAAATGAGCTAGTTTGACCACGGAGATGAGAGAAATATGCGCTAGTCCAGTACGTCGGACCTTCTTCCTGTATTTACTTTCTTGCTCCCGCCCCAGGCACATCTGACCAATGAGCGGTGGCAGTGATGCATTTTGGTACGCTTGGATTTCTCTCCGTGTGAAACGAAACCTAAACCAAGGGGAAAATGTTCCAACTTTACAAACTCATCAACTGATTTGGACCAGAGCATACATACTATAGGTGTAAAAAAATGCCCAAAGAAAACACAAGGAACAGTTTTGTCACGTTAGGAAGGGAACATTATACTATCAGTATGGAGAGGAGGGATGTATACAGCAACCAGTAACTGTACATATGGCATATAAGTATCTTATTAATACAGAATTGAACAAATCCAGACCTATACTGTTGTTTTCCTTCATGTGTAACTATGGAGATGCTGTGCATGCCCGAAGACTGACCCTGTCATCTCTTCTGGTTTCTCTCCTCAGGCCACAGAAGCTGATGTCCTCCTCATTATCGAATATCTGCATGGGTTTGATCCCACGGCCCTGCCAGGCTGTTTCTTACACGTGGCTTTACTTTCTTTCTTTTCCATTCACATACCTACAAAATGCAGCAATGAAAAAGCTTGTACCCTTATATTTCCTGGCCAGCTGACTGCCATTGGGCCCATCAGTGGGCATCACCGCTGTCTGCATGAGGAAAGACACTGCTCTAAGTTTTGCATAGTGACCCAAACAAACGAGTGTGTTTTCACATAATATCTAGACTCCAATATAAAAGCCAGCTGGATGCAGACAGTGCATTCTTGGCTCCAGCACTTTAGTCTTTGTGTGAGAGGGAGTTCCTGCTTGTGGAAGTGACTTTTTCCTCCTCTACTGTATAAAGAATCTATTACAGCTGTACAAATGAATATTTTTATTATTTTATCCTTATTACAAAAAATACTGTATTTGTATCCAAGAGAAATCTATCTTGGGGGGCAATGTAGCATACTGTATATTACAAGTTATGTGATTTTTTTTTTTTCAGTCCATGTAAGAGTGTTGAAAATGTAAGTGCTCCTCATATATTTCATGCATTTCAAATCACAATACATGTGTTGAGATAGATCAGAGGTGAGTTAGCCTTCCGTGATATGAAAGATTCTTCTAGCAAAAAATATGGATTCCAGCCACTCTAAAATCTATTAAGAAACCTTTAGTTTTTTATTTAAACATATCACGAAAGGAGGTTTTACACACTGAAGCACCCATCTAATGTATCTTTGCACAGGCCTGACATGTAGCTAGAGACTTAGAGTTACTTCTCTTCTGTCCATTTAAATGTGAAGTTTAAAGGAAATATTAAAAAATAGACTTCTCATTTGACAAAACCATGAACACCACTGCATTTTTGCACAATCTGTATCACTATTTATATATAGTTATGACAACAGCTCATATATTTTCTGTTTGTAGATGACCAACGCTTTGTTGCTCTACACATGCATGTCTAAAACAGATACTGGCCTCAATAACAGGGTTTTCCAAAACTCAAAAGCAAAATTAAGACTTGGAGAATGTCTCTGAATGTTACTGCTGTTTTGAGTTGGAAACAAAGGCCACACGTTGAGTTAAGACTTGGCATGGAACATAGAAAACCCTGATAGAAAGTCAAGACAGTGGGATGCTAATTTTCATACTTTGTAAAGCAGAAAGAGAGAGAGAGAGAGAGAGAGAGAGAGAGAGAGAGAGAGAGAGAGAGAGAAAAAATGTAAGACTACTCAACTGTCCAGGAGCCAGTCTTTTAAAAGATTACATAATGGTTGACTGCATTTAATTAAATGTATGGTGAGGTGGTTACTTGAGAATTGAATCTGTTATAGAACCATAAATACCTGCTTGAAGAAATGCATATTGATTCTTCTGGATTGCTAAAGATGATCAATAACCATTTGATGTAAAATATTAGTCCTCAGCACTGGTTGCAGGCAACAGTTTAAAGGTTAACTTAATGCTAAAAATTCTTTTCGAAAAACTTCCTGGAGATGAGTTGAATCGTGCAATACTGTACAGAACTGTGAGAACTCATACAATTGCAATACATGGATGACCATAGGAATGTAGGAAACAGCAACTGTGAGTATTAATGGATAATGTTAGCCTGTGAGTCTAAAAGCCCTGCTAGCTCTTAACACTGGGTCAGACAAAATCTTAAACCTGTAGTTTCAGTTTTGGGAAGGAGCTCGTCAGCTACAATTTAGCCTCCGGCAAGGCTACGATGGCTCCATAGCTACACCGCAACCCCTTAAAGCGTAACTCTCGCCAAAATGCAACCTAGGGTCTTTTTGTGAATGTACCCGAGTCAAACTTTAGTTTAAAAGCATATTTAGGACGGAATTTTCGTTTTTCGGTCAAATGGCCTTTTGAATGGTGCTAGGGGCACTTTTATGCTAGCCTCAAAATAGCTATTTTTAAAACACTAAGAAGGCTCAACACAACATGAAACTTTGCTTGAAGTATCGCCAGGGGCTCTACACCTTAATGAAAGCATTGACAACATTGTTTGTGTACCCAGAGTTTACTAAAAAGAAAGGTTTTGAGCAACTCACGTTAGCAGTTGTTGTTTACGCTATCCACCATTTTCCCAGTCAAAAATAGGCGATCTCCGAATGTGAATGAACAGACTCCATAGGAGGAAATGTCATTCTTATATGAGGCTCCTTTTTCAACTACATGGTCAATATTGTGTTTCACTAACAACAAAACAATGAATTATCCGTGCATTTATATGGAACTAAGCTTTTGGAGCTTTCCATCTTTACTCTCCTCCCTCGACTATTTTTGACTGGCTCGATAGACGGCGACCGGAAGAACAACAGCTACAGTGAGTTGCTCAAAACCTTTCTTTTTAGTAAACTCTGTGTACACAAACAATGTTGTCAATGCTGGAGTTAAGGTGTAGAGACCCTGGTCATACTTCGAACAAAATTTCATGTTGTGTCAAGCCTTCTTAGTGTTTTAAAAATAGCTATTTTAAGGCTAGCATAAAAGTGCCCCTAGCACTCCCATTCAAAAGGCCATTTGACCGAAAAATGAAAATACGGTAAATCTTAAAAGTGGCGATTCCGTCCTAAATATGCTTTTAAACAAAAGTTTGACTCGGGTACATTCACAAAAAGACACTAGGTTGCATTTTGGCGAGAGTTACACTTTAACGCAGAACTATAAATCCAGGTTTGATAAAGATTTGAACTAACTGAACGAGCAACCGACCAGCATCTTCAACGTCAGAGCTACACGCTGCTGCTAGCAAGGCTAAAAAGCGGGGTAGCGATTTGCATTAGCTTTTTGAAAAGAGCATTGCATTTTCTCGATCATGTACTTTTGAATCTGTTGTGTACTACTACTACTACTACTACTACTTATTATGAGTCCAATTACTATCATTTTATCATTATCAATATACGAACTGCTAACTTCCTAACTTTGGACATATATTTGCTCAAGTTTGATTTTGCAAAAGTTAGAAAATAAATTCCCCTGACATAGACACGATTACAATTGAGGGTTTTAAAATGCGTTGAGAAAGACCAGCTCAGAGCTGTGTTCATATTGTGTAGCTTTACCGAGACATTATATTGGATTTGCCAAATGAAAAAGCTAATGCAAACTGCCTCCTGCAAGTTAACATTTTTGTGGCAGACCCTCCTTCTCTGTGCATAGAAAGAAACAAGCTGTGGTGTATTACAAGTGAACTTGCACTAAAAATCACAGTTGTATGATATTTGAGAGTATACAGTACATTTTAGACATAGCATTTATTCTTGTTCCTCATGATAATATGAGTGTTAATGATTTTTTTTCAGGAGTGATGAATACACACATTCAGTTGCTGTTGTGTTCTTAATTTATTCTGTTTTACATTTTAATCATTTGCACTGGAAATGAACGGATGTGTGTTCAAATGACATTTATGCTTGTCAGGATTGCATATAGATAAGGAAGTATTTTTGTTAACTGAGTGAAAAGCTCTGCTGTATCAAAGCGTGGCATCCGAAAAGCACTTCTGCACTATCAACAAACAACAATACATTAGTGTATTAATTCATATAACACATTATCAAAACATAGACTGCAAAACCCTTTCTTGTTACAACAAAGTACACCTGCTCACAATAAAGACACACAGCCAATCTTAGTGCTTAGATGCTTTTGAAAGTGGGCCACAGCCTGCTAAAAATGTGAATTGTTTTAAATGGTTTTTTGCAAAGACTAAAGTGTATTGTTACAGAGAGTCAAAGAAACTGAACATGTATTCCACCTGTTTATGAAATATTTAAGTTGTTAATACAAATAAAAATGAAATAATACTAAAAGACTTTTTGATTACTTTCTTTGAATTTGTACTTGAATTGTTGTACATTTACTGTCTGCAAATGTATGTCCTTGTCCATGCAGTTGACCGTTAGCTAAACCCCCTTCCCCAAATGGCAAATGTCCATCTCAGCTTTGGATTTCTCCACATGCTAAAGCTGTGTACATGGGGCTGTACTACGAGCAATACTCAGTAGAGCTCAACAGTGTGGTTCTGGAAGTGAAAATCCCAATCATATTCTGAATCAGGATTTTGATTCTTAGCCATAATGTTCTAACCATCCAAGGTATACTTACCAAGAGCTATGAGATTGTCAAATGATAGTTTACTTTTAAGTCTGTATGAGATCAACCTTGTTTTAAGAAAAACATGTTTTATTTGCGAAGTACTTGAAAAGTATTACACTACCCACAATCCAAGCATAACAGCGAAGTCTCTGATTGGTGGAGCTTGCTGTTACCATGAAATGTTTGCCACTCCTGCAAACTCACGAATGGCGAGTGTGCTGCTACCACTGAACTCTACGTTTGCTACAGTCTTGTACCTTTGCCTTTTCTTCCATTTTCAAAATGTATTCTTGCGCTGAATCACATGTTTTATGGTAACAATTCATCTCCTAGTTGGTTGGCTTGGTTCCAGGCTTAAAACTCTTTATAGCCTAAGCATTTTCTGAAACGTCAATGGAGTCAATAAATGGGGGAAAATCACTTCCCGAACCGGAGCGTTTCAAACAGTCAACGGTCACTGTTGAACTCTATTTACCAAAAGTTTTGAGGCTGGTGTCTTTGTTTGCCTTTTCAAAGTCAAAAAAACAAGAACAGAAGTGTAAGGAATACCTGTTTAACTGTTTGTCTGCTCTAATGTAAGCAATTAATGTTACTCTGCCCAGCAGTAGTTACCTACATTTGCAGTTCCTCGCCGCCGTCGCACCAAATGCTTGCTCTTGGGGGAATTGTTGGGTCTCTTTAAATTATTGTGTGGTCTAGACCAACTCTTTAGAGAAAGTCTCCTGTGATAAATCCTGTTAAGGTTTAACACTATAAATAGAATTGAATTGAGTAGTAACCTGTTTTACAGAAACATAAGATAACGTTATTATGTGGTGTTGTTATGATAAAATAATGAAAAAAGACCCATTTAAGACCAACAACAATTCACTATGTAAGAGCCGGTGTAACAATGGCCCAGGATGCTACTATCCACTCTATCAGAGTTTAGGATAATGTTATGATCTGTTCTGTCCTGCTGTATTAGAGTTTCCAACCAACTCACAGTTAGTTAGCTAACTAGCTACAACTGGGAAAATCTGCCAGCTACCCCTGCCATTTTAGCTATCAAAATCGACAGTCACCAATTTAAAATGAAAAGCCTGCTTTTGTCTACCTCTCTTGAAATCAAGGATCCTTTGTTCCAGACATTACCGAGTGAAATATCTGTCATCGTCATCATTACTACATTGGAAAGCTTGACAAGCTTAACAGCAGTAACTATTCAATGGCCTATGTAAATATTATATTCCCTTATAATGTTGCCAAGTAGGAGCATGTATAAATTAATAAGCAGTGGTTCAAGAATTGACCCTTGTGGAACTCCTGATAAAGTTTCTCAAGATTTTATTTATTTTTTTGCAGCAGGATGTTTTAAACAAATGATCAATCCAGCTTAGATTTCTAGATCTATCTATTAAACGTTAATATGAAATAAACAATAAATACAGAAAAAACAAATATGTGCATACAAAGTAACTGTTGCATAAGAAAAAAGGCTGAATGGGTTGAGTGCAAAATTGCAAAGAATACAAAGTATATGCAGGGCAGATGTAAAGTCCAGGATAAAGGTCAGTGCAGGTTAGTGTAAGGGTGGTAATTAGGGATGGGGGTGGGGGTTAAGAGTCAGTGTCAGTGGGGGTCTGGAGCCTTGTTGGTGAGGCTTACTGTTGATGGACCGCAGCCTCCTGCCAGAGGGGAGGGGTTCAAACTGTTTGTGTCTGGGGTGAGAGGGATCGGCTACAATCTTTCCTATCCGCCTCAGCGTCCAGGAGGCGTACAGGTACTGGAGAGACTGCTCTTGTCCTTAGCAGAGGCAACAGTGTACCAGATGGTGATGGAGCAGCTGAGGATGGACTCGATAATGGCAGTGCACCATCATAGTCTTTGAGAGGTTGAACTTCTTCAGCTGCCGCAGAAAGTACATCCTCTGCATTTTTGACGAGGGAGCTGATTTTCAGCTCTCACTTGAGGTCCTGGGAGATGATGGAGCCCAGGAATGCCACAATGTTGACTGTGCAGTCACCATGGGTGATGGGGGGCGGGTGGGGCTGCGTCCTTCCTAAAGTCCACAACCATCTCCACTGTCTTCAGAGTGTTTAGCTCCAGGTTGTTCTGACTGCACCAGGCCTTGCACCAGAGATGAGTCCAATGAGGGTGGTGTCGTCCACGAACTTCAGTAGCTTGACAGACTGATGACTGGAGGTGCAGCTGTTGGTCTACAGGGAGGATGGCAGAGGGGAAAGGATGCAGTCTTGAGGGGAACCGGTGCTGATGGTCAGAGAGTCAGAGACATTGTTTCCCCAGCTTCATGTGCTGCTTTCTGTCAGACAGGAAGTCTGTGATTCACCTGCATGTGGATTCAGGCACATGCAGCTGGGTCAGTTTGTCCTGTAGCAGAGCAGGGAGGATAGTGTTGAAGGCAGAGCTGGAGTCCACAAACAGGATCCTGGCGTAGGATCCTGAGGATTCCAGGTGCCGGAGGATGAAATGAAGAGCCATGTTGACTGCGTCATCTACAGACCTCTAGGCTCTATAGGTGAACTGCAGGGTGCCCAGGATTGGGTTGGTGAGGGATTTTAATCTAGCCAGAACAAGGCGTTCAAAAGACTTCATAACCACAGAGGTCAGGGCGACAGGTCTGTAGTCATTTAGTCCTATGATCCTTGTTTTCTTGGGGACCGGGATGATGGTGGAGGACTTGAAGCAGGCTGGTTCGGGCATGTCTCCATTGAGGTGTTAAAGATGTCTGTGAACACTTGAGACAGCTGATCAGCACTGTGCTCCAGGGTGGAGAGAGAGAAGGAGTCTGGTCTGGCAGCTTTTGGAGGGTTTAGGTTTTTAAACAGCTGTTTGATATCCCTTTCCAGGATTGTAAGGTTGGGGAGGTGTGGCAGGAGGGCTGGAGCTGGTGCAGTGGCGGCGCCAGAGATGTTCTTTTGCTGGTGCTTTGGGGTTGCTGGACGTTTCAGAGAGGGTGCTCTGAAATGTTGAGTTTCCCTTGACACAAATAGGCTAAGATTATACACATTCGCGCAGATGCCCACCCACCTCCGCCGTGGTTTACTAAGCGAGCGAACGAATGAGAGAGATTGATTTAATAATGCCGATACAACAGCACCACAGAACTCTGATTAGCCCACCAAACATATTTCAAATACCAGCCAACAAGCCGGGTTCAAACAATCATTACTGCAGCTCTCATACAGTGGCTCAGAAGATTAATGCAGCAGGCCAAATACAAATTAACAAGGAGTGTAGCGTGTTCGACGTGCAGCGCAGGTCCACTGTCTTGTCCTCCTCGGGCAACCCTGCGCTAACCAACAGTAACGTTACCTCGTCACAATCAGGTAAGTGATTGTAGTGTAACAAGGCGCTTGACCAAATTGCTAATTGTGGTGAACAACAACGTTACTGAAATAATTTTTTCCCTCGTAGATGAATGTAGTGTTACGCAAATTGCCCATGCTAGTAGCAGTCCTTATATTAGTGCTGCTGCTAATGCTAAACCGGTGGAGACTCGGTGTGAAACTCCATTCACCTTTGCAGCAAAGCAGGGGAAAATGCCAGCGGAGAAAGTGGAGCCACAGAAAAGTTACCGCATATGTGGTCAAAAGACTGCATCCCTTCTCTGATGTAGAATCCCAGACGTTCAGGTAACTATTAACGTTAATTAAAAAGTTAAGAAATCAGAGAGTTTGTGTTTTTATGTTCACAGGGATATGATCCGTTCTATCAACCCCAAGTACACCCCCCCTACCAGAGACTATTTGGCAAAACAGTCAATCCCAACACTCTGTTGCCCTCACTTGTGACTCTTGGACTAGCATTGCTCAAGACCACTACCTAACTGTCACAGCACACTATTTAGTGGAGGGCAAAATGAAGCAAAAAGTGCTGCAAACCAAAGCTGTCTACACAGCCCAGACCGGACATGCCGTGGCAGAGGAGATCAGCGACATCTTGACAGAATATGGCATTTTTGACAAAGTAGTGGCTGCTACTGTGGACATAGCCATAAAAAGACTAGAGTTTGTGAAACTGGGCTGCTTTGCTCACACACTCAATCTTGCAGCACAGAGTCTCTACTCCCTGACTGCAGTGACTCAGTGGACTGCAAAGACCCGTGCCATCATCATGTGGATGAAGAGGTCCTTGATGGCAAAGGTTGTTCTGCGAGAGAAGCAAGATCTCCTCAGTAAGAATCACTGAATTTGTTTCATTTGACCACTGTGAATGCTATATAATTAAAATGCCTTTTTTAGTAACGTAAATTTTGCATGCATTTCATTTTTTCAAATAGTACAGCAATAGCTGATGTCTGAATGGAACTAAATCACATACATGTTGTATGATGTTATATAATATTTGTTTCTCTGTATTTGTGATTTTATTGTTTGTGTCAGAGCTGCCGCAACACTCACTCACACTTGATGTGAGAACTCAATGGAACTCTCTCTACCATGGAGAGATTCCTAGAGCAATACCAATTCAAGCAGCCAGCTTGGATCAACGGCTGAGAAAGAATATGGAGAGGGACAGGTAGAGCTAGATAGGGCAGAGGAAAATCTGGGTATCCTACTCAACGTATTTATACAGCACAGCACCAATACACAAGATGAATAAAACACTAAGCAGCTGAAGTTTCAGTCAACTTCAAGTGAGAGTCTAATGTTAGATAATTAAAAATAAAAAAGTGTAAGCATGAATAACTATTCATTTTATAAAATGTATCCTAATTGTCACACACAGACTTGCCCGGCTGAATGATGAAGACTTCAGGAAGGCAGAGGACTTCATCAACTTGATGAGAGTTCTTTACACTTCCACGCTTTGCGTTTCAACTGAAAAGAACCCCACATGTGGTCAGATCCTGCCAATACTCAAAAAGCTTGAGATGCACTTTACTGTTGTTGAGGGAGACACAGTATTTGCATCCAATCTCAAGAAGCAAGTTTGGGCAAACTTGTCCAAGCGATATCAGGTAAAAATTAGGTGAACTTTCATTACAGAACATTACATTAAATAATTATATTCCTGTGACTTAATTGTATATTTAAATAACATTTTTATTTTACAGAGTGAGGACATCAGGAACTTTCTTGAAGTGGCAACAGCATTAGACCCACGCTTATATATATATATAATATATATATATATATAAATTATGGATGGTGATGATGTCGGTGTCTGGGACCGAATCAAGAGAGACTCTGAGCACGAGCAGTTTATATAATGTCATTGAAGCTCAAACATTTAATGTCTCCAATTCAGTCATTAAAATGTTTGGTCTATAAATGCCAATTATGTTATTTGCAGTTAACAGAGGACGATTGTGGAGAAGGTAGTGATGTCAGAACAATGTGGTCAGAGAAAAGGCATGAGAATGATGAAGTGGAGGAGGAAGATGAGAATGTAAGCACAGAAATGCTGAAATTACATTTAGGATCTTAGCCTCTGCCTTTAGTAGATGTTTTTCTTTTAGCGAATAAGTCTATTCTTTGTTTTTGCAGCAACAACCTACAAGCAAACATCCAAGAAAGTCTCCATTGGAGGAGCTTTTTGACGATGAGGATGCAGAAAAAATGTCATCACAGAGGAGGACCATGTCCATCCAGGACCATGCAGAGAAAGAGATGCAGATGTATAAGAAGACACCACCTACCTTTACATCTGATGACCCTGCTGCCTGGTGGTGGAACCAGCGCATGACTTATCCTTTAATGTCAAACATGGCCTTTTCGTATTTGTATGTTCAGGCCTCCTCTATACCTAGTGAACGGGTGTTCTCAACTGCCGGTGACAAAATCTGTGCTGAACGTTCACAGATACTGCCTGAGAAGGCAGACATGCTCATATTTCTGAACAAGAACTGTTTTTAATGCATTGAGTTAGTTTATACATGTCCAGAGAGTCCAGACCAGGGTGCAACTTCTGCATTTATAAATCTGTTTTTTGGTCTGGTGCAGAGGCATTCCCATTTTTTCCCACATGGGCTGCAGCTCCCAAAACTAAAACTCATTATTGAATCAAAATAAAATTTTCCTCTGTGAAATGAGCTTGTGACATGTTTTGACTACACCACTCAAAGAATCGGAATCCAGAATCGAAAAGAACCGAAATCGAAAGGAAGAATTGGAATCAGAATTGTTCAAATCAAAACGATGCCCAACCCTAGTTTTGAGTCCAGGAGTTTAACATTTGGCCGTCCCCATCTTGTTTTCTTGGAGCCAGAAGGGACCATATTTGGACAAGAGAGTGGAGCTGGGGAGGATGATGTCTATAGTGGAACGCTAAAAGGGGAAACTTGCCGATTTTCAACCAGCTGACATCAGTCATCCAGCAGAGTTTTGCTGGCAGGTAAATGGGGACCTCTGGGCACTGGCGCCATTCATCGGCATATACAGCTGTACGCAGATCCAGTTGAAAATCATTACCAGCTGATGCTACCAATGGTTACCTAGCTTTGGTTGGCAAGGTGCTACCAAATGCATGGGTCAAAGTTTTAAGATGAAAAGACGACACCCAAAACCAGTTCAAGTCTATTTTAATGTGCACAGTGCCATGGTTAGCATTGCTAAGCCTTTGCTTAATCGTCATTTTTAAAATGAATGGGTCCATAATTTACATAATGAACATTATAATGTATATATGTAATATATAATTCAAACTCATTGTTACTTAAAAGAGAAGCATTTTGGATCTACACTCTGGACGCATCGGCTCAAAGGAGCAGTAGTATGTTGGTTATGAATGCAGTTACTGTTTTTACTACCTACTTTCGAGCATCTTTTTGCATCTTGTTTACTTGTATGATGGATCTATCTAAATATGTATATATGCATTTGTTTATTTTTTTATTCCATTGATTGTATCTAGGACAATCTAATATTGTAATATTGTTCTCTGTCAGGTGACCTGGCCTAATAGGTTTTAAATGGTGTCTGTGTATTCATGCCTTTGTCTGAAGAAGAGTAGGAAGCTCGAAACAAATCACCTTTGTGGTAATTAAATAAATATTTAATGGGAGCAGTATCTAGTGTGCAGACATATCTCAGTCTAGGACATGGACTTCACCTGGGACTTCATGGCGAACACTTGTGACTTGTAAAAACAATGACTTTGGCCAACCTCTAATTGACAGTAATGGCAACTAGCTGACAACATAGCTGTTATAAACAGTCATTTACACTTCTTTGTTGTGCCACAGCTCCATCTGGTAGTGTTTTCACTCTTATTTATTACCAGAAATCTGCTCCTACTGTAATATTCTGAAACCATAGCATGTAGCTTCAGGACTGAAAAAAAACAACAACACAAACCCTATACAGACACCTTCTGGTGTATTTAGTAGAAAAAAAAAACATGACTTTTCACAAAATGTGAAATGAAAGTGGCAATATGGTTTGGAAAATACCAGCCCCCTCCAACATTACAATGATTTACAAAGTTTCTACATGTGTTTGGAAGATGTTGTGATATAAATTAGGCATAACGACGTATACTGTCAATTATACTGTAACACATTTTTATGGGCAGACGCACAGGAAGTACAGCTGCTATAAATATCATTATCTCTCCTCTCAACTTGTGTGTTTCTCAGGTTCTCTTTGTCTTGTCTTTTCCTTGTTTCATGGTGGTTGAGCTGCACTCCTCTCCAGTTACGACTCTGATGTAGCACATATTGCATTTGTGAATCCTCCAAATTAGATTTCAGCCCTTTTAACCAGCCATCAACCCAAGAGTGTGAAATCCCTTTCTAAAATGTTCTCACAATGATGTCAGAGAAAATGTTTTCTTTGATTACTGGTGTAACCGGGTTGAAATTATATCTTTACTTTTACGGTTGAAATTTCACCAAATCCTGATGAATATTGTTTTCTGTATGTTTAAGTTTTTATTGCCTATATTTATGCCTGAATGTTGTATTCAGACCAAGGTGTTAATACCTGTACTGTCACTTTAAGAGGTCGCAGGCCTTGTGCCGTCATTCAGGTATTTCTCTCAGTCCGAGTCAGACTAGCTGAGAGGACGTACCGTATTTTCCGGACTATAAGTCGCACTTCTTCATACTTTGGCTGGTCCTGCGACTTATAGTCAGGTGCGACTTATATATCAAAATATATATAACTTAACATGTTTTAAATGTTATTTCATGCTGAAAACATTACCGTCTACAGCCGCGAGAGGCGCTCTAGGCTTGTGACAACTATATGCTGCTCCTAAAGACAACTGAGAAAGAAAAGAAAGGTAGTAAAATACGCAGCCGAAAACGGTAATCGAGCAGCAGAACGAAAGTTTGGAGTGAGTGAGAAACTTGTGAGGGACTGGCGAAAAGGTTAGTCTTACTGCAATGAAGAAAACAAAGAAAGCTAGTCACACGCTGAAATCCAGATGGCCAGAGCTGGAGGAACGAGTCCACAGATGGGTGCTGGGAGAGGCTCATCAACAGTGCAGTTACGTTACATTAACATACCGGACACCTACCGTATTCAGCCCCTTGTTCTGTGTGCTATTGTGTAGTTTAATAACTTGCCTTTCCAGATTAAATGTCTGTTCTTGGTCTTGGATTTTGTGAAATAAATTTCTAAATAAATACAACTTATAGTCCAGTGCGATTTATATATGTTTTTTTCCTCTTCATGACGCATTTTTTGACTGATGCGACTTATACTCCGGAGCGACTTATAGTCCGGAAAATACGGTAATGTATTATTTTGAAGTTAATTTTACATGAAGTTAATGTGTCAATTCAGGCACGGATTTAGAATGCAGAGGCCCCTGGGCACAGAATCTTGGAGGCCCCAGCCCCCCTCCCAGAACTCATGGCCCAAACTCACACAGCATCTTAAGTTTTAGAAACAGTAAAAGGAAGCCGATGCCGATCTTTAGAAATCAGGGTCAGCCGATGGCCGATATTTGTCCGATATGTACTTGCTTTTTAAACCTCTATTTGAAAGATAATATGTAACATTAATATACACAGAATTTCTCAACAAAAAACATTTATTGAACACTTCACCAAACTATACTTGTATACTTCAATTAAAAATGTATAATGTAAAAACATACTGTATATTGTATAAAGTATGAAAAATATATTAAATAAACGAAATGGGTAAGAAGAAAATAAACTTTGTCAAATAAACTTTTCAATGAAAAAAATAAAGTTTAGTGCACTTAGCAGCATTTATTAAACTTCTGAGAATACAAATCTGCAAGCTTCACAGAAAGTGAAATGTTATTATTAATCTCAACACTATTTCCTCCTAATCACATCAGACTAGGGCTCTCTAAAGTCAGTTCTTGTTCACCTTGTTTGTTAGATCATTGTTCATTTGTTGAAGTGTTGTATCTGTGTTTTGGGGACCCTACTGTTACATGTCCTGTTGCACTCATTAGGATCTTATCTGAGCAGATTTCTGTCATTCAAACAACTCTTGGTTGTAATTTAAAACTCATCCAGCCAATTTAATAAACTGAAGGGTTTTATTCGTGCTCGAGTCCATAGATGCAGTTAATGGATACAGGCACGGAGAACTGAAGGCTCTGTTATCAACGATTAGCTCCGTTAGCGGTTAGCTCCGTTAGCGGTTAGCTCCAGTTGGCTCCGTTACAGGAGTGGATGAGACTGCCACGGACAGGGGTAACAACCAGACTCTGATAAATGACATTCGGGGAGCTTCCACAGCGGTGTGGCCGCGGTGTTTTGTACGGTTTTATTAGTACAGTTAATCCCAAGGCAAGAACACCAGCAGCAATATGCTACTGCTAACGGTAGCGTCTGAGCCTGAAGTGACTGTGCGAGACACATGGCGCAAGAATTCACGAGGGGAGGGGCTGGAGGCAGCTGGTCTGGGTGCGCTGTAAAAAATGTCACCTATTCATGTTTTTAACACTAGGTTGCCCGCAGATGCTGCCTGCCTATTGATCGGCTTGATATACTGGGATATTGGTCGATGTCGATTATGTAAAAAATGCCAAAAATCGGCCGATTAATCAGTCGACCTCTAGTCTGTACAGGCAGTCAAAATCGAACTAGCTTCCCACAATAGCACAACATCAATGCTAATCTCAACAGAAAACATCCAGTCTACTCATCCCTTCCACAGAGCGAACCCGACACAAGTAAATCACACCAAAAAACAAAGACAAGAAAAACGTAGTGGTGACCACAATTTTTATCTAAAGAGCTGACTTCGGAAAAACAGCTCAACAGTTGAGCACCTCTTTACTCTCTCTCACTGTCTCTCCCCTTCACGGAGAAACAGACGAGCAACGATCCACTAGCCTAAAGTGTAACAGAGCTGTGTTTGTAATATTGTACTCAGATATATAAATGAAAATAGGTTGAGTATAACTTATATATACGTATAGGTCTATACAGATCACTCTCAGCGTGAAATGTAGTTCTCAAAGATCAAGCACTGAGGAAGATGGCACTGAGTTTCATCAGAGCAGCGTTAGGGTACTACGAGACAGCAAGGACAGTGAGCTGGGTACTAGGGAGACGGCGAGGACAGTGAGCTGGGTACTAGGAGACGGAGAGGACAGTGAGCTGGGTACTAGGAGACGGAGAGGACAGTGAGCTGGGTAATAGGGAGACAACGAGGACAGGGAGCTGGGTACTAGGAGACGGCGAGGACAGTGAGAAAGGGGGCAGAGTGGTACATCATTAAAATGAGTTGTCAGGACTTACAGGGAAAGCTGTACTTGTGGCAACTATTTTATTCTATGTCATAATTTCCTGAAATGTAATGACACCTGACAATGTAACGCCGTCACCGATGTTGTTCAGCTCTACATCTCCACCAAATCCATCACAACGGTAACTCACTCCACTCCACTTTGACCGTTGGCCTCAGTGAAATTAAATCATGGATGCAAACCAACTTTCTCAAACTTAACTGTGACAAATCAGACACAATAATCATCGGTCCTTCCTCTTCATAACCACGCACAACTTTTTGCTTCACACTCTATAGCTCCACTCTGTCTCCCCTCCTCACACATCCACACCATCAGGATGCTTCACCATCTAAAGCTCCACTCTGTCTCCCTCCTCACACATCCACAACATCAGGAGTTATTTTTGACAGCAACCTCTTCTTCGAAAAGCATGTCATCAAATGTATGTGCATAATGTTCATTATAATTACATAGAAACATAGTGTTTACATGTGTTTACACTGGTTGTATTAAGCATGTAAAAGAAATTACTCAGTCATGTATGTATGTGCAGTCCAAGGGCGTAAATCCCAGGGGGGTCGGGAGGGTCAGGACCCCCCCCCCATCTAATGGTTGTCCCCCCCCCCTAGAAATATCATTAAAACAATGCTGTGTATTGTAAATAACATAATGATGTATACTTAAGATATCTGTGCCCCCAAAAAAAAAAAAAAAAAATGCTTTTTAAGTTTATAAACATTTTAAGTCCCCCCTCCCTTGCCTCACAGTGGTTTGGTCCACTGCCTGCTGTAAGTTAGGATCTGCACTCAGTCACATCGGTAGTGACAGGTATGTAGTAAGTAGTCGGTTCAAGGCTGTTTTATTCACATTAAACATCGGATGAAGTTGTTCTTTTCTCAAAAAGAAATTATGCTGAGTAATTAACGAATTAGTCATGACAAAAAGTTTGCTATGTTAGTGTAATATAATGTAACGTTACCTAGCTTATTTAATAGCTTGTTGGATAGAAATGCACCCACTACAACTAACGTTACCACAGCGATGAGCCTAACATTATGTGTGTGAACTGATATTAGGGTTAATATTGAAGATCTACAGTTGTGTTTTGCTGAATATGAAGTTAAGTGGCTGATCAGTTAAATATATATCCTCTGTCCCAGACAAAACCTAATATTTATGTGGAGGATGCAAGATCATTTTATAATTATAATATGACCACGTGGTGAACCTATGAAACTAACTCATATTTAGACATCTGACGTTAAAGATTTGTGATGTTGTTGCCCAGATAAAATGACAGAGGAATGAAAAACAGGCATAAGATCCTTTTTCAGTACACCAAAACGCCAAGTAAGTACAATAAGTCCTCATATCAAGACAATTTGGTAACATCTTTATAAGAATGGGTGCTTATGGAAATACTAACATCACTATGTCACAGGCAAAGGAGACAGAAAGAACTGAGGAACAGGGAGACCAGGGACAGTCAGGTGTAGAGTCTCAGGTAAGTGTGTTGAGCTTAGTTCATATTTTTGGAGGTGTGTGGCTGTCAGTGTGAGCAGATGAGCTTTACTAGTGGCTCACTAATTTACATTATGATCAGCTAATTTAACAAGTGTACAAAAGCATTGTATTTCTTTTTATATGATATATGGTCAATTTAGTCAGCTTTTTTATTGAATCAAGAGAAACACTGAAAAGAAGGATAATGGTACAGTCTCCATGCTACACTAATGATAGTATTAATGTCCTCTACGAGTATAATTGTGGCTGAATTATTTGTGTCCCCTTCAAAAATTGCTCTTCAGAAATGTTATGTTTATTGTCCCCCCTACTGTTAGATCAGATTTACGCCCATGGAGAAGACTGCATGTTACAGAGACTTATGTGTTTTTCTGTTGATTTGTCTGTAAAATCCACCGTTCTGCCTTCATTAAAAGAGCAACCAGCAGCTGGTCGTGGTCCGGGTCCTTCCTTCACTCATAGAACACATAGAACACAACGCAGAACATACAAGGGTTAATGGACGTGCATCCAACCTGATATGAAACTGTTAAAGACAATGTTCGCCCGTTACACTGGCATTGCAGTTGCAGTCAGGTTTGAAGCAAGTGCAGTTTCCCACAGCAGATATCACTGTGAAAAAATATATTTGTCCTTTTATTGTTCTTTTAAATGTAAAAATGTATGAATTTTCTAAATTTGAACATCCAGTTGTCATTAGTCTTGTCTGTAATGATTCTTATCCTTTTGTTAGGTGTTGCAGCAGTTTAATGTTTTTCATTAAATTAACCTTTCACACAGTGAACCCCATTAGCAGTTATTATTGCTGCTGTTTATATTTACTTCTCTTAGAAACCTATTATTAATCCTAAAATCATGCCATTAATGTCTGCATCTCTGAATGATTCACACAACAAAACCTTTGTTTTCTTCTAGCACCTAAATATTTCAAATTGAACTAGTTTGTTGAAAGTAGAGTCTGTTCAGCAGCAGTATGGCAAATATAAAAGTAGTGCGACTTGGAAGAGGGTGTTATCTAAGGTTTGCTGAGATTGAGAAATATCAAACGTAAGCAGTGAAGGCTTTTAAAGGCTCTTATGACGTAGAATATCCTTGTTTTACACAAGGCTTTTATGTAATTGACTTTCAATTCTCTTTGTGCTATTCTTTCAGTTTTTCATGTTATTTAACCTACATGTCTGGCATTCATGTCTAGGGTTAGGTAACGAAACGCTAGTTAATACTTGGCAGCAGGTAACGTTAGCCTAATGTTATTAGCTAGCTTATGTTGTGGCGATATGGGCGATATTTCACTCGAAAGGATTCCAACACTGGGATGTGCAACAGTCTGCAGCTAAAGACACAGAGGAGCCTAGCTGCACTTTTAAAGTCACCATGGCCACTGCCAGAGTCGGAGATGTCAAGAAACAGTGTTGACGGGACTTCATGGTGCGTTCAGTTGCCCCTTGTAAATTCATGGTGCATTCATGCATTTGTGCAATATGAGTCTAGAAAAACTATTTTCACATTTTAAATAAAAAAATACATGTATGTCTTTTCTTGTCGTCTTCACATTCTTCTTCTTCTCCATCTTCTTGTAAAATTACTAAAATCTTCAGTCATATTGGTGCATTGTGCTTGGAACCCTACAGCATCCACTTTGTTCTTCATTTTTGTGAAATTCATACCGTATCATTGGACAAGGCAATATTAAAGTTGCAGTAGGCAGACAGCAAAAAAACGCTTGTTCATGCTAGACTAAAGGCTAACCCCATCAGACCAGCTCTCCCGACTTTTTTGACAGCAAATATCTGCCTTTTTTACACAATTCCGTTAAAATATAGATAGATGACAATAAAGTCTCTATTATCTAATAGTTTAACCTTGATTTAGCTGCAGCCCTGAGCCTTTGGCCACGGTTAGCAGAACTTTCACCGAAGGGACGTGCATGTGTATCTGCATTCGTAGAAAACAGCCAATCGGAACACTCTCTTAAATGACCTGTGGTTTGCCTTAAGTCTCCCATCATGTGTCTGAAGGCTAAATCTTTTTGTAAAGCCTAAAAACAGAGCCAAGATGGAAATGCAGGAGTCTAGTTTTCTCTTAGAACACTTGAATTACACAATTCTGAAAGATCAGGATGGACTTTTTGCCCAACAAAGCAAAAAATAAACTACAAACTGCTGCTTTATTAAGTGCTTTCTTGCAAAGTGCACAGGGTGATGTTTGGTCACCAATAGTTTCAGCTCCACCAATAACAAAGCAAATGAATAGGTATTATTATTAGACATTAAGGAATTCAGCTCTATTTTTTACCTATACAGCCGAGTGGGTAATTATATTTTCAATCTCACTGAGTAACTTTCTGTCCTGGCCTCATTTGTTTTCTTGCCGCCACGTCCATCTCCACTGTGCCCTTTTTTCTTCTCCTACTCCCTTCACAATCCTCTTCCTCCACTTCTCTCTTCTGTTTCATCGTGAATCAGCCGTCCTCCCCAAATTTCCTCCATTTCTTCCCCTCATTTCATCCTGCACATTATTTCCTCTTTTATCTCCTCCACCGTCTACTGTAATCACATCATTCTGCAACTCTTTTGCTTGCCACTCACTACACAATCTCTCTAACACCCTCTCCTCTTCCTCTGCTTCTTCTCTTCACATCCTCCTCTCCCTCCCTCCCTTCCTCCCTCCCTCCTCCATACTGCTGCATTATTCAGACTGAGTGCTATTTGGAATGGCTTGTGTTGTCCCTGAGTACCTCTCCGCTCATCGCGCTTCATGGAGCATCACTCTGGAGTTTAACCCCTCTCTGACTGCACCAGACACACACACACACACACACACACACACACACACACACACACATACACACAGACACACATGCATCAGGTCAGACCATGGCACACACGTACAGATTCCTAACATTCAGGCATTTTCATGCACACATGGAGGTGAATGTAAAGAAGTTCTAGCAGTTGCCATTCTCATTCTTTTTCTTTGTTCCCCAAATACCAGCCAGGGGTCCTCAGAGATCACTTAAGCAGCAGATGCAGGCAGATGCAAGGCCAGACTACAACAGAACAAGGCGTCTTTTATTCATAACTACCAGCAACACCGAGCTGAGGCACTTCAACTGCAGGTGCCACAGCCTTACAACACAGAGCAGGGACAAGGTTCTGCACCAACGACAAAAAAGGGAAAAAGGAAACATCCCTGCATGTTTTAGCGTTTTAAAAAGCAGGGAGGACAGAATGGAAATACAAAGGGTTACAAAGGGTTACTTCACTGGGCGATCCTACATCTTCAGTTATGTGTAAAAGGAAAGGAGGAGGAAGTACAGATATGAGAGGGAGGCGAGAAGAGATGTGAGAAGATAAAAAAAAGTTCTCTCTTCTAACAGCAATGCTTTTTTGGGGGGGGGTTCCTCTTTATCTTTTACTAATAGCTGTGTAAATAAACTACAGGGAACAAAATTGAAGCATATGAGCTATGAATGTTCTTAAAAAAAGTCAGGATTAGTGGTAGTGTTGGCACTGACGATGTGACTGGAGCATCAGGGTTGAAGCACTTTTCATGTAAAGATTTATTTTTATAGCTGAGTTGTGAGGATGCAAGCTGACTGCCAGTGAGTTTCTGACGTCAAACAAGACTGGGACATTGAATCAGTGATGATTTATATTTCCTTACAAAAGATCGAGATCTTAAAGGCCACAACGCCTACATTTATGAGACTGTCAGAACCCTATAGGCTGTTGTAAAAGCAGCTTGTTACTACCCATATTACTACCCATATTACTACCCAAATTTATGTTTATTGTGGCGGTGACCTCCAATGGCCATAGCAATTATTATGGGAGCAAAGGAGGGTATAAAGAAATACAAAGTCTGCAGAGGGAAGAGGTCTGGGTGGATGGATGGTTTAAACAAACATAGAACTTTCACCCAGGAGACAGCTCTTTGTGTCCCGTATGAAACCAAAAGTCAATGTTGACTTATTTTTAATTTACGTAGGTAAGTAAACTTGTAAGATAAGTGTCTCGGCATAACCACAACCCTGAGGAAACTTACTACTATCCTTGTGTCTATGGCTTACAGAGCTTGGTTTTGCTCATGCATTTGAAAATTACAGAAACAGTAGTCCACCAGACTGAAGATAAGGATTAGAGGCCTAACTTTGTCGTAGCCGCTGTTCCGTGCTGTTCCGCGCTGTTCCGCGCTGTTCCGCGCTTCTCTTCAGGCCAGCTTGGTCCTCAGTGCGGTGTCAATCAGCCTCGACACTCCGATGATAGTTCATTTGTAGGCATTTAAGACGTGGACAAAACATTAACACAATTTGGTGGGGAAACGTCACAACACATCAGAAACACATCCTCTTTTCACTGACTCTCTTCTCCAGTCAGCCTGATCTCACAGAATTCCGTGAAATGAGCATGAACTGTTAACAGCGCATTACATGGTGGTGGCACGTAATGTGTGAAAATTCCGTGTGGCCACCACGGAAAACAATGTCAAAGTAAAGTCAATGAGAAGATGACGTAGCATTAAGAGCGACTACGGTAGCGAATAGTATGAAAGCCCGAGAATCCGCATAAGGAAGTTGGTTGGGGTGGTGGATGGGTCAAACACAGGACTTTCACCCAGGAGACCGGGGATCGTGTCCCGCTTGTTACATTTCCTAAACCGAACTGTCACTTTCTTGTTTTACTAAATGCAACCGTCCTGTTCTTCTTTTACTAAACTCAACCGTCCCGTTCTTCTTTTCCTAAACTCAACCGTCCCGTTGTTGTCCCGTGTCCCGTTATTGTTTTCCTAAACTAAACCGTCCATTGTTGTTTTCCTAAACCCAACCGTCCCATCCCGTAGTTGTCCCGTTATTGTTTTCCTAAACTCAACCGTCTGTTGTTGTTTTCCTAAACCCAACTGTCCCGTTGTCCCGCCACAACCTTTTCCTTCACTTAAGGGGCCATGTTCATTTCGCGGAATTGTTCTGTGGGCCCATCACGGAATTTTTGGCGATTCCGTGAAACTGCCACAGATTTTGAGTTAAGGGGCCGTGTTCATTTCACGGAATTCTGTGAGATCAGGTTGCTCCAGTCAGTCAGTCTGAGCCTAAGTCTCCCAGTCTGCTTCACTTCCACTTAGTAAGCTACGTGACACAGGTAAGCCCCACCCACCTCAGCTTGGCGGCCAATAGAAACCAATAGGAATTGGATCCTGCCTTGACATAAGTTACATACGTAACTACCTTATGCTAATTCATCATTCATAAACATTAGTATGTCACTTACATAACTGCGTAACTAAGGTTACGTAATAAACATACTTATTTGAACCACTGATGTTTTCCTAAACCTTACCAAGTAGTTTTGTTGACTAATATCACCAAAATGTGACCGTTTCTCAACATTAACAACGTATTTAAAACTAAAAATGTAACTGACCGTTACATTTGGGTATAAGGGCGTGTTGATCTCTTGCCACAGGTAGGGGTGCTAATTTAGGAAATGCTCCTGTGGGTCATAGTAGAGGGTAGAAACAAACAACCTATGTGGTCGTATTGATTGGTGGACTTGTTGGAATTTGTACGCTGCAAATTTCAATATGCAGAGTTTAGAAATAAGCCATTTCATCATCACTTTGATCATAAAATGAAGAAGATAAAAAAACAGTCACTTAAGCATCACTTACTGTCATTGTCAACCACAGGTCAAATGTCAATTTCATTTGGTCACTAACTTTCGAAGTGTTGATCCTGTTCATGTATAAATGGTTAGACAGAACTTATCCGTGAAAATAACAAAATCTTTTGGCAAAAGTTAAAAATAAAAAAAGGTTATCACATGCCCTTTTTTTTCTAAACTCTCTCTCCACACCAAGTATAAAAGAGGCCACTATTATCTTAATGTATTAATGTTAAGTAATCAATGTATTATTGTGATTTTTTTTAAATGCATGTAGTTTTAATATTAAAAGTTATATGTAAAAGAAAAATAATGTATATCAATATTCTAAAAGACGTCTGTACATTTCAAATTCTCAATATGCGTGTATGTATGGCTGCATCTTATACTGGCCCTCCCCAGTGACAAAATAGGAACTTTGAACCCCACGTCTCATCCTCAGCTCCTATCTTAACTAGGCCCCATATTATGAGAGATTGAACATGTCTATGACATGCTGCTTTTTGGATGCCTTTATATAGGCCTTAGTGGTCCCCTAATACTGTATCTGAAGTCTCTTTCCCGAAATTCAGCCTTGGTGCAGAATTACAGCCACTAGAGCCAGTCCCACAATGAGATTTCCTTAGGATGTGCCATTTCTGTGTCTGTAGCTTTAAATGTTATTGAGGAGGAGAGAGGGGGGGCAAGGTGGAGGGTGGGGGTGTGGCCTTGACCAACTTTGCTTGTTTGCAAGCCATGATGTCTCTCTCTTTCTCATGGGTGGGCCAAATTCTCTGGGCGGGCAAAGCAGAGAAAGGGGAGGTAACCTTTCCCCTTATGACGTCATAAAGGGAAGATTCCAGATCGGCCCATCTGAGCTTTCATTTTCTCAGAGGCAGAGCAGGATACCCAGGGCTCGGTTTACACCTATCACCATTTCTAGCCACTGGGGGACCATAGGCAGGCTGGGGGAACTCATATTAATGTTAAAAAACCTCATAAAGTGAAATTTTCATGCCATGGAACCATTAAAATTTAAAATAACATCCAAAATGCATTATAACATAAAAAATGCATGTAAACTATTAATTTAATTGAAAAGGCTCTGACTATATGCACTTTGGTTACAAATCTCAGATGTCTATAAAACTAAAAGCTCAATGTACGATCTGCTTTTTTTGGTGCTTTTTTTGGGCTCTTTGCCCACACCATTTACGGTTACAGAATTCAGACCATTACACTTTGTTGTTACACATATGTATTTCTACTAACCATCTGCACTGTACTGGCTAAGTATACTTTCACTTACTCTAGACCAGGGCCTGAAGATAACCTTTTTGACCACCAGTCACAGTGGCAGGTGGATTTAAAAAGCCACCTCTAATTGTAAAGTAGGAGTATTTGCAAAAGAAGAGGTAAAGTTGTTAAAAACATATATAAACTCAAAATCCCTTTGAACTTGAGCTAAAGAGTTAAACATGATGAACTACCCCATAATGTCTCTTTTCTCTTTAAATCAAGATGAAGAATCACAATAACACACACACACACACACACACACACACACACACACACACACACACACACACACACACACACACTCATTCACGCACATTTGCTGTTTGTGGCTCTCCTGAGTTTTACAGGCCTTTATTTTCTTTCATCTGCTGATCCATTTCTGTATTTTGTTGTGTTCAAACTACAATAGAAAGCCATTTTTATTACAGTATTCTCCTTTTAAAAGGTCCGACATCATGTCCTAACATCATCTATGCATCAAAATATAGTGTTTTGTGTTGCGATGACTTGAGGTTGTCATCACTAGGGCGACCAGTCTTTGCGTTAAAGGTTCAGCAGGTAACTTATTTATTGACTTACTTATACCCATACACAGATGTGCATGAGAACCGCTACGTCGCTGCTTGAAGAGCAGAGAAAGGTGCGCAATTTTACTTCATTTCTCATTCACTGGTAAGCAAAACCCTAATATTATCATACGGAACGTTTGAAACAAACATGACCACTGTTAGCAATGCGGCGACGGCACACATTGAGCTCAGGCTCGTACACGGGAGGGGTAGAGTATGAGCAGCAAGGCAAGGAGGCATTTTTACGGGACTAGTGCATTGCCTGTTTGGAGCGTGTGGTTGTTTGGAACGGCGCGATTTTTTGGGGGTTCCCAGTATTTTTTTTCCCTCACTATAAGCTCTGTTTAATCAGGCTGCGGCTTATCTAGAGAATTGGCGTATCCCCTTTTTTCGTCTAACCGTCACACATCCAGGTAGCGATGTAGCCCGGGTGGAAGAGGAAGGGAACCCTACTCAGCCTGCTGGGGATGGAAAACTCCCTTTTAGGGAGAAACCTCGGGTGGTGAGGAAAACTTCCTTTTAGGGAGAAACCTCGGACAGACCCAGGCTCTTGGTAGGCGATGTCTGACGGTGCCGGTTGGGGGTGTGATGAACATTGGCAATAATAGTTACAATAAACATAATGGAACTATGACTAGAAATAGTAGTTGTAGTAGTTCATGGCGTAGCAGGGCACTGCAGGGCGTTACAGGGTGTAGCAGGGCACTGCAGGGCATAGCAGGGCACTGCTGGGCATAGCAGGACGTAGCAGGGCACTGCAGAGCGTAGCAGCATCACCACAGCTACAGCTGCAACCATGATTTAGGTGCCACCCTAATCCAAGGAAAACTGCTGGGCGAAAAAACATAAGGACTCCAGGGAATAAGCTCCCCAGAGCTAAGTTAGAGACAAGCATTTCTGGGACATGGATGCACACAGATGGAAAGAGAGAGGAAAGAGGAGCTCAGTGTGTCAAAGGAAGTCCCCCGGCAGTATAAAACTATAACAGCATAATTAAGAGCTGGTGCAAGGCAAACCTGAGCCAGTTCTATAAAGATTGGTAGATAAATCTGACGAAATGTCCACAACAAACAAACAAACAAACAAACAAACAAACAAAACAAGGTGCTGTAGAGCCTGAGAGCCTGGGTGTTTATCTAACATGTTTGTGTATGATGAATTTCATAATTTGCATGTAGGGTAGACAGAACTGTCTAGTCTGTTTTTGGCAGATGATCACTTTTTGGCATGACACCAGTAGCCGGTGAACTGCAATCAACGAGCCTTCTTGGGATCTAGCAACTCCCCACCCAACACAGACAGAGATTCATCGATTTATAGTTAGCTTACAGCAGCTACAGATGACAGCTCTCAGAGACTATACGTTATTTATTGCTGTCAGGGTGAAAAGACCATTTCAAACATTATATAAAAAAGTGAATATCGGAAATAGTTACCAACCCTGCCTTTAAGGAAGTGTAGTTTTATTGTCGTCCATTGCTCACTACTCTCGCGGTTACTAACAGTGTCATTCTGTCCCTGTTTGTTTGGATCAGTCCTCTCTTTCTCAGGAGCAGAGCTTTCTGTTAGCTATTTCCTGCTGGGCAAAGGGCTATGTTTACTCATTCAGGGGCAAATTTACAGTAAAGTAAACTTAGGATGTTGCAATTAAAATCTATTTGTGTAATGTGAAACTACTGCTTTTTTTGGCAGAAGCAGAGACACATATTTCACTGCTTTTTTCACAAACCTTTATGTCACAGGGGTGTTTGTTTGGACAAGCAGCACTGGATGACATGAAATGAACAATCATTTTCAAACCCACACACAAAATCCCCTACATACAACAGGGATTAACTACATACAATTAATAGAAAACAATATGCCTCATTAAAGGCTGCAGAAGAAATAAATGTTACATAATCAATCTTTATTGTATTTTTACGTAACCCCGAGCAAAACCAGAACACAGTAGTGGTGGTTGTGTGGTAGGCAAAGACAAGTACGTCACAACTTCCTGTCCGATAGATTCAGTGTTTAATTTAAAGACATGTTTGTAATAGCCCCAAACTTTCCAAACTGTCCAGAGGCCTGTACTACGACGCAAGATTTGGCGTCAACGAGCTAACTTCAGGTTCAACCCAGGATTTTCTGTACCACGAAGGTGGATTAGTTGTTATCGGGTTCAATCGCCGTGGTAACTCATGCTGAACACCTAACCTGGTCGGGAGCAGGTTATGTTGGCGATTAGAGATCAACCGGTGTTAAAGCACCGCCTACTGACCAGTCAATACTTGATTGATAACGGCGTCACCGTTCTTAGAAGATCAGGTGGCAGGGGGGGGGGGAGAGGGGTGCGCTCATAAAAGTTAAAACATTTAGAGACCGACAACCCCGTTAACATTCACTGATGGGTATCTTTATGAAATATTTAGATATTTTTTTATTTTCTCTCACGATCGCTTACCACTGCCAGGGTTTCAACTGAAATAAAAGTCTAAAGCAACAGTTCATGGAAAAGCAAAAGTGTAATAATGGTCAGATCTTGTGCCTGACTGATGGGGAAGTGACCAGTGTAGTCTAATGTATACTATTATAGTGGGTGTACTGTAGCCTACTGTATATTGGCCAGAATCTGCCTTTGGGGGAGGAAGGGGGCATATCGTAGTGGGGGGGCCTGGGTGTCCTCCCCCAGGAAAGTTTTAAGCATCAACGACTTCATTTCCGGCATTCCAAAACACTTTAATGCACCAATTTACGGTAAAAATACCTTTATTCAGCCTATAGATGTTAAGAAAAAAGCACGGATGACAATTCAAAATGTATCAAAAATATAATGGAAAGTAGCCTATGTTGTTACGTGTCATTGGGCATTTTTAAGTGGGTAGACAATATAGAAATCCTGGAGCTTACTATCATGTAGACTACACCACTGGAAGGGATATTGATAGGATAAGCGTTGTGATTTACGTAAAACGTCAGCTTTTTTTGCCAGCTTTCCTTCCTGCATTTTGCCTGTAAAACATTTTTTTTGTGTTCTTCATATTTATGTAGAATTACAGTTTGCTCTTCTTGCTTAAAATATGCGGCTCTGGTAGATGTTTGCGATTGGTCGTGGTGCGCAAACACCGCCTCTTTTATGTGAACTTATGCGCTGCTGGATTGGGAAACCCTGGGTTGATTGAACTAGTTGATAACCAGCGTCGTGACACAGGTTATGCGGACCGCGGTTGTTAGGGTTAGTGAAGCCGGATAACTGAAAGAAATCCAGGGCATGTTGATATTGATTCGTAGTACAGGCCTCAGGCTCCACTCAGGAAACAGGAGTAGGCGTGTTGTTTTTGAAGGCCCACACAGTGCAGTGCCCCCAGATCCGTCATGGCTTTGGTGTTTTCTTTGATTGTTTACATCTGTAATAAGTGCTATGCTCTAAAATGGAAACCTTTGTGTGGAGAAGAGTGAGATTCTGTTCTTGCTCGGCACCTTGTAATTTCACAAACATATTGCTGCCCAAGTTGGAGGTGATGGCTACGAAATGGGGACGTCTGGTCACCCTACCACTACCAAGTTATTGAACCGCAGTGTTTCCTCTATGGTGATAGCATAGTGGCGGTCCGCCACGATAAAATTTCCTATGTGTGTATTCCTCCGACACGCTGTAGCAACGTTACTGATTTAAAACCGTTTTCCAGGTTAGTGGGGGTGCATATCGCTCAAAACCAACATGAAAAATGCAGCTAGTAATGTTCACTCATTGCACTGAATTGATTAAACTAAAAAAAAACTAATCCATTCGCCATACATCTGATGATTGTGCATGTGTGTGTGTGAGTGTGTGTGTGTGTGTGTGTGTGTGTGTGTGTGTGTGTGTGTGTGTGTGTGTGTGTGTGTGTGTGTGTGTGTGTGTGTTGCTATGATGCTTTAAAAGTGTGGGCAAATTTGTGTTTAATGCTCCTACGTAAAAAAACAAAAAACATCATTACTAGTGATAGGCGGCACATGGATTATCATTTCATTTCCAAGCTATATCGTATATTTGTAAAATTTAATACCACAATTAAATAAATGAAATGATATCATCATGGTATGTTCCCTGTTTCAGGATAACCCATTTGTATTAAAGTAAACTAAATGATAAAAGCAAAAGAAATTATAACATATATTCATTGTGGCACAAATATCCACAGTAAAAGAAGCTAACTCCTTTAACAGAGAGCACTACCAATTGATCATAAAGACCAAGAAAAAGCCTGTGTTATCAATGATTGAAAATTGAAAATTGATTTGCTTGCATTTTATTCATCTTATTCAGCCCCGCCCATTTAAAAAAAATGTTGTCTTCTGCTTTGTCTTTAAACTTCCGGTCGGCTATCTACAGCTAGTTAGCTACGTTGAAAAACCCGGCAAATTAGGATGGAGAGGCTAACGTGGGAAGAGACGAAAAGCATTATTAAAAGGTCGGCTGGAGGAATTATACTTCGCCACTCGAGGCTAATGAACTCCACCGAGTGGGTAGATGACATGTGGCGGTGGCCTCAGGTGTCATATGGGGATATTTAGGACGGAAGCGTCACGTTTAAGATTTACCGTATTCTTGTTTTTCAGTCAAATGGCCTTTTGAATGGGAGTGCTAGGGGCACTTTTATGCTAGCCTCAAAATAGCTATTTTTAAAACACTAAGAAGGCTCGACACAACATGAAACTTTGCTCGAAGTATCACCAGGGGCTCTACACCTTAACGAAAGCATTGACAACATTGTTTGTGTACACAGAGTTTACTTAAAAGAAAGGTTTTGAGCAACTCACTGTAGCTGTTGTTCTTCCGGTCGCCGTCTATCGAGCCAGTCAAAAATAGTCGAGGGAGGAGAGTAAAGATGGAAAACTCCAAAAGCTTAGTAAGATAATTCGTTGTTTTGTCGTTAGTGAAATACAATATTGACCTTGTAGTTGAAAAAGGAGTCTCATGTAAGAATGACATTTCCTCCTATGGAGTCCGTTCATTCGCATTTGGAGATCGCCTATTTTGGACTGGGAAAATGGCGGATAGCGTAAACAACAACTGCTCACGAGAGTTGCTCAAAACCTCTCTTTTGAGTTAACTCTGTGTACACAAACAATGTTCTCAATGCTTGCGTTCACGTGTAGAGCGCCTGGCGATACTTGGAGCAAAGTTTCATGTTGTGTCGAGTCTTCTTAGTGTTTTAAAAATAGCTATTTTGAGGCTAGCATAAAAGTGCCCCTAGGACTCCCATTCAAAAGGCCATTTGACCGAAAAAGGAGAATACGGTAAATCTTAAAAGTGATGCTTCCGTCCTAAATATGCTTTTAAACGAAAGTTTGACTCAGGTACATTCACAAAAAGACCCTAGGTTGCATTTTGGCTTTACGCTTCAACAACTACTTAAAACTTAATTTAATGCTAAAACGTTATGCCTATTGTTTTTAATGTAATTTATTTTTTGTAATCTGTCAAAGCATTAACTCAAACATGTAATAAAATCTAATGTGCCAATGTACTGCAATGGACAGAGTTGCTCAACCGGAAGTTCGAAGACAAAACGGAACAAACATGGCGCCCCCCCTTGTTGACGCACGGAATAAGGTGAATACAAAATGAAAATTCACCCTTTCATGATAACCTGAACACGTTTTTTAGGGCATTATGGTATACCTGGTTATTGAAGCAATTGATGTTACAGACCGTTCAAGAGATAGGTAGTAATTGCTTTCTTCTGGCAGTAACAGTACGAAAGTGACCACAACCCTTCCAGCTGTGGTACCTTTTGTTGCTGTGGCTCAGTTCTGAAAGTGACAGTTATTAAGCATGTACTATGTTGATAGACTTACAGTGAATGAGTTTATCTCCGTTTCAGTCAGGAGAGGTTAATACAAAAAAGAAATAGCTTAAGGAAATTACATTTCTTTCATATAGGCTAGTGTACACCACATAGATAAAGTTGAAGAATTATGTGAGGAGTCTTACGCCGACCTCACACCAAACGACTTCTCAAGTGATTTCACTGTCGCAGAAAAATGTCCAATATCGGAATGAAATCATGAGAGTCTTGCTAGAGTTGGTCGCACTCCCGTTGTTGGTGGTCATAAAACTCTGTCCGTGTCAGTCTTTGTCCTGTCTTGGCGTTCCAACAAAATCAAACGTGTTTGATATTACCGTAAGTTTAAAGTCTTGGTAGTGAAGTTCAATCATGCAAATATTGTCAACAACCAATGGGTGTTGACAATATTTGGGTCCCAATGGGTCCAGCACCAAACAGGAAGCAGCAACCAGATACAGCCAGTGTTGTTTATTGCTATGGTGCCACGCTAAGCCAAACGCTTAAAGGGGTGGTTCAGAATTTTGGACATAGGACCTCATTTCCAAGTTAGCCAGTGTGTTCTTTATCAGTGGAGACAGTTTTCAACACTTTTCATCCAGTCCTTCCAGTTGCAGAGTTCGCTGGTGCTAGGCTAGCGCAAGTCAACAGTATCTGCTAGCCTGCCACTAAAAACAGTCTTACCCACTCCACAGTACACCCGAGGCAAATAAATTATAACATCAGCATCACATTACAATAGTTGTACTTTGTTCCCTGTAGTTGGTAGCACAGGCTACAGCAGCGGCGGAGTGATATTACCTAGGCTACTGAGAAAACCGGTTTCCATGACAATCACACAAGTTTATTTACCTGCCGCTGTAATTTGCACGTAAACTGTCCAAGCTTATATGACTTTTCTGTCAGCAATTACCGGAAGTTAGCGATTAGCCCAGCCAGGTATCTACCAAGAGTGTAGTTATACCGTTAGCTAATGTTGTCGCTCTCCACAATGCATTGAACTCTAACGTTATCTCCACTAATGTTGTCAGTCTCAATCTATCAGTAGCAGCTAGGCTAACGTTATGAAAGGGGCTAGCTTTATCAGCTAGAGTAGCCTACCGAAAGTTATTACCTGTTCATCAGTAGCTGTTGGTGCATCTGGAAAGACGGATGGAACCGCATTCGTTGTCAGTGACTTGTGATCCTTTAGATTGCGGGGTTTTTCAAAGTCGTCTGGTCTAAAATGATCACTACACATTTGCAATTTGAGTAGAGTATCCGCCTTGATGTTCAAGCCAGCAGCAAGAAGCCGCAGTTGGTTCCTTTCTGGATCTCCCAATGGAAATTTGTGGAAACTTTGTGGTGCCCATCTGTTTGGTTTATTTTTACAATTTCTAAATGCAGACCTTTGGAACTAAAATAGCCCCACATCATCACCTACCCTTCACCATACCTAGAGATTGGCATGGTTTTATTTCAGTTAGCCTAATAGCTGGTTTGATTTGCATTGAGAGATGATCTTATGGAAAGTACCCCATGCCAATCTCTAGGTATGGTGAAGGGGATGTGATGATGGGAGGCTATTTTAGTTCCAAAGGCCAAGGGAACTTTATCAGGATGCATAGTATCCTGGATCCATGAAATAACTGGCCTTTAAAAATAGAAATCTGCCTGCCTCTATGGGAATTTAACATAGGGGTGTACTTACTTACGCCCCCTGTATTTTAAGGAAAACCATTTATTTATTTATTTATTTACGATACATTATTCATTCACAAAGAAAATTGGTGTCCTTAAAGATTGGATTTTTCCTCCTTTTTTAATTAAGGCATTAAGATAATTTTCCAAAAGATCATTTTTGTATTCATCTTTTTAGTTAACTTTAGCATGATTTTTTCATGTATTTATCTATCTATCTACATGACTGTAGATAGATAGATAAATACAGGGCTTAATTTGAGCCGGAACACGCCGGAACATGTTCCGGCACCTCCGACGTTGGATCCGGAACCTTTTTTATTGGATCCGGCACCTGCTGTGTCACTATGAAAAATGAATCGCTAAATGAAAAAAATAAATTACTGTTTGTCTAGTGTTCAATGTTGTTATCTGTCTTGTTAGTCTTTATTCCCCATTGAAGTTCCACAAAAATCTTTGGTTTGCATTTTGGGCTTCTCTGAAGGTGAATCTTTGAGGTGAATTTTCAGGGTAAGACAGCAGGGGGAGAGGGACGGAGGGAGGGGAGGCACTTCAAGTGACACATGCGCTTGTGCTGGTTGAGATTGCTGTTATGTCAAAAAGACAACAAAGTTTGCTTAACTTGTTCAAATACGCTGGTCAGTCGGATCCCAAACAAGCAAAAAAAAATTCCGCCGATCAAGAATGTGGAGACATTACATTTCGTACCCATGCAGTGCATGTTCTGAAATTAAAATAAACATTGCCCTGATGTACACACAGCGTTGTTTAGGTTTTTTTAGTCAGAGAAGCTACGTAGGCAGTGTATATAGGCAGTATATTCCTTTGGCGTAATTAACAAATCAAACAAAAGTAACAAATTATACATGCATACACATAATATAGCATACATATTTGATATCATTTTTTTTTTTTTTACATCTTTTTGGCACACAACCCAAGGTGCAATGGCAAAAACAAGGACGTGGGCAGAAGAAGAGGTTCAGTTGCTGCTCAGCGTCAGCTTACAATACTGGTAGCCATTGTTATTGTTTCTGGCACATGCTCATTGCACAAAGCAACAATGGGCAAGCGCAAATTGAAGAGATGAAGTCATCATGATCTCTGTGTGGCTGCTTAGCTTAGTGATTTTTGTATTTTGTATTACTCCTATTATATACTGTAGGTAGTAATACGGACATGCAAATGATTGCATGTAAAGTTAATAAAGATTAAACACACTGTTTATTCCATTCATTCACACTTTTCCTTGCAGGTATAATAGTCACTGACATAATTTGTAATTCTTCTTTCTTTCTAACTATCAAGATGTATGTAAATCAGGGTGGTTGTAATGTACCAACACACAATGCTATTTTTTAAATTTCCTTGGCAAACAAGGGTGAAACAGGTACTATCAAAATACAGCCTGCTGCCTACAGGTTTCTCATTTTATGTGTTGCAGAGTACTGTTTTAGTTTCTTCAGTTTTGTGTCCTCAATCAGTGGATCCCTACCCAAGTCTGAGTCAAAAGCATAGTTCTTACTCTACTCTGCTAAGACGACTTGCATCACATCACTGTTGATAGTGTGTGTGTGTGTGTGTGTGTGTGTGTGTGTGTGTGTGTGTGTGTGTGTGTGTGTGTGTGTGTGTGCTGATTGTGTAACAATAACCACACCATGTGTCTGTTAACGGACTGACCACATGCGACAAAGGAAGGAAAGGGAGACAGAAGGTGACCTGCAACAACGTCTCTCGAATATCAATGAATATTGTGCATGCTGCATACTGTAGATAAAAAAAAAAAAATTACAAAATGCCATGTACAGTATATAGTGCAGATGTGCAATGCTTCTTAAATAGCTCCCAATTGAGCTCACGAATGTTCCACAACGATTTACCTTAACTAACTTATAGCCAGGTCTTACAAATGCTTCATGTTGAAAGTAGCTAAAGTCTGTGTCTGACAACATCTCGAACATCGTGAAGACAAACAACCAATGTTCACAATGGGTTGTCAGCTCCTATCAGCTGATACTTACACCAGTAAGGTTATGTTTATGCTGCTCGCCCTGATTAGGCAGCGGGGACACAGATGGGTGAAATTGTTGGTGTCACTGCTTCTGTTTCTGAAAGCTTTTTAGTGACATGGATGGCAATGTCATTTGGTCCATATCTCAACAATTGTTGGATGGATTGCTGTGAATTTTTGTATAGACATTCATGGAGGAATTCTACTGACATTGGTGGTCCCCTGACTTTTCCTCTAGCATCACCATGACGTTGACATTTGTAGTTTAGAGTCAAATACTTTGAAAAGTATTGGATAGATTGCTATGAAATTCACTTGAAATATTCAAGGTCCCTTGTGGTTATATTCCTTAAGACTTCGATGATCCTCTAACAATTCCTTTAGCACCACCGTGAGGTTGACATTTTTACTTTCAAAATCTCTACTTGTTTGATTGTTATGAAAGTTGGTACGGATATTCAGGGTGCCCCAATGAGCAGAATTGTGATTACTTTGATCTCCGTACTTTTCATCAAGAGTCATCTTCAGGTCAAATAAGTAGTAGTGATTGTTAGCATGCTAATACACTCTAAAATAAGTTTATACCTGCTTGAGCGTGTGACCATCTTCATCCGCTTATCCAGGGTCAGGTCGCGGGGGCAGCAGCTCCACCAGGGGACCCCAAACTTCCCTTTCCCGAGCCACATTAACCAGCTCTGATTGGGGGATCCCGAGGCATTCCCAGGACATGGTGGAGATATAATCTCTCCACCTACTGTAGTTCGGCCAGCTGGACGTGTCTGGAACACCTCCCTAGGGAGGTGCCCATGAGGCATCCTTACCAGATGCCCAAACCACCTCAACTGGCTCCTATGCAATAACGCTGTTGAATGTCGCGATGACGATATTACTACGATGGCGATAAACAAACAGATATTAAAGTGTACTCAGTTCTGCATTCCTGCTGCTTTCAGTATTCTGCTAAAATACAACAAATTGCTTGTTCTAGCTATCATGATCATAGGTGAATGAAAACACACCGGTAGATCGCAAGCTCTGCCTTCCGGCTCAACTCTCTTTTCGTCACAGCGATGCGGTAAAGCGAATGCAATACCGCTCCCTCTGCTCCAATTCTCTGGCCAATTGTCCCACCAAGGTACTTGAACCTCTTCACTTGGGGTAAGGACTCCCTACCTAGAATCAGTGTTGAGTATCAAACACTAGACTTGAATATTCACAATAGTGCTGATAAACTGAATGAGTCTCCAAAATGGTGGTTCATGAATAAAATATAATTGAACACTACAATGTATGCTTGTTAAATAAATTCTGTAGCAGAGAGAAGAGAGAGAAAGGAATGCTATTGTACTGTCTATTTCAGTATACTCATGCAGTTGAAGAAAACTACCATCATCATTGAGGATCAGGGGTTATTTGTAGTCAAGGTGAATGAGCCTTGCCGTGCACTTGCGTAACAGTGTCCACAGTGATATGGCTGTGTGGGAAGAAATTGGATGGTCAGCCTTCATGGTGTAGACACTCAAGCAAGAGGTAAATAGGGGTGTCATTTTGGATGACTGTAAATAATGCAGAATGTTGCATATAGCTTATATAGATAGTTATAATAACACCCAACCCTCTCTGCCATTGACATGTTGTAATGACTTTCACAAATAGGTAATGTGCTTTTCCTCCAATGTGTTCCTCTGGGGTGGAAACAAATGGTGCAGGATATATACCGGTTTTACAACGAAATTTAAAATGCTTGTGTAAACCCCCCACCCCCCCGAAGTTTGATATCTTTGTTTCGAAATAGACTTCCTTTAAAACACACCAGGAGGATGTGGCTACCGTACTAGTTAGCAAATGCTCGACTTCCTGCACCAGTCACTTGTTCCCTTTGGCTCACTGCCATTTCATGCAGCTCCTCCAGGCAGGGTAGCCTATACTCAGCTTGTGAGAGTGTATGCAGGAAACGGCTGGCTTGGGTTTCGTATGTGGGGGCAAATGAGAGCTCTGACACTCAACACAACAGTCTATGAGTGGCCAGGAAACCGAAAGCTCCACAGAGCTGCACAGCACGGTGCTCAAAAACAACAAATTGTCTTTCTTGCCACTAAAGGTGTGAAAAATGTTGGCAAATTACTAAACCAGGGCATCTTTCTTTACATTTAATCAAGTGTAACCCTTTGCCAAGGCCACAACGCTAACCAGAATGTTAATTGTTATTTGATCAAAATAGATATTTTCTGTTATTTGATGGAAATATATATTGGCAAAACATGGCAATGACTTTTGTACATAAGGGAATGTACAGTAGTAAAAAAAGGAAATGTAATACATATTTGAGCGACAGGAGAATTTAATTCAAATCATCTGTGAATCATGTTTAAACATGATAGAGATCTGAGATCCTATTTGGGAGGACTTCTGTAGGCTACATTTCCCGAATAAATAGGCAACCTTCTGTACGTTTGCTGGTTAACAGTTTTCTGAAGTTCCAAATGTATAGGCCCTAATTAATTCCAAATCTAAATGGATCTAAACCATGGCAGGCTGTAACACTTCACTGTGGGAAACAAACTTGCCTTTGGTGATCCCACAGATGTAAAAAAAAAAAAATGAAACAGTGCTGATGGAACCTCCAAGTTTCATTGCAAAAGTCAGTTGGGTGCCAGACATTGCCAACAACCATTAGCCAGTAATGTAGCTATTGAGAGAAAGGAGGCTTTGCATAGCCTATTTGGCTTACCTGATTAATAAAAAACAGTAATGACAATGGCTTTGATAATCAGTTAAACATACAGTGGTTAAACACACTCATAAGCAAAGCATTGTTAATATAAACCAAAGTCAAGTTCCACAACAGATTATCCAAATAATCAAGGTAGGCCTACAGCGGTGAGTTATTAGCCTAATTAAAATAGTTCTTGAACACTCGCAGTTTTGATGCAACGGCGTTTCATATTTATTTTCTATCTGGTAACGGAATGCCTAATATTGGACTATAACATAGTGCACCACCAGGCCGCGCCACTGATGTTCTCTCTCTCTCTCTCTCTCTCTCTCTCTCTCTCTCTCTCTCTCTCTCTCTACTTTTCCCCCCCCACTGCTCTGACGTCAGCAACCTGCAATTGAACGAATGAACTAACGAACGAGCGAGCCCCTACCGGAGCTACCGGGAGGCAGTAGAGTTACAGAGCGAGTCCCCGCCGCCCGCCTCGGAGGAGCCAAACGGAGGAAGGTCCACTGTGAGCCGCCGTGAGAACCAAACGATGCGAGCGCTGCTCCCCGCCGCCAAGCAACACATTGCCTAACGTTATTATCGACGAGTGGAGAAGAAGTGAACCGTTACCGTGATTTACCGACAGATACACAGAAGACAGAAGGAAGACGGACTGGCGGACGTACAGTAACAGTAACCACCGAGACCACTCGTGAGAAACACACAACCGCGGTGGCTACATCGTGCTGCGTTTGCGTTGTGGATTCAAACCAAGCGGAGCCTTGATTTAAATGCGTTAGCCGTGTCGTAGCCCCGGCTTGAATCGAGAGCGACAGAGAGGGAGCTGCCCAGAGAGCGAGAGAAAGAGGGAGCATAGTGGAGTCGAAGGCATAGCACAGAAAAAAAGGAGGAGATAACACCAAGACAGGAAAAAGAAGGATTTGCAACTAGCTTTGTTGCCACGCACAAGTTTCATTGAATCCCCATTTTATTGCCTGTATCACCGTGGATACCGGTATCGGTAACGCTATCAAGCTGTGCTCTCTAACCATGGGATGTACTCTGAGCGCGGAGGAGAGGGCGGCTCTGGATCGGAGCAAAGCCATCGAGAAAAACCTCAAGGAGGACGGTGTCACCGCGGCCAAAGATGTCAAACTGCTGCTGCTCGGTAAGAGAGTTAAATTGTACCAACGGTAGGGCCCCTTAGAGGGAAGGGGGAGGGTGGGGGTGAAAGGTGTGGTGTGAGGAGGTGGGCGTTTGGTAAAAGATGACCATCGCTGAAGAAAGCGGTGGATACAAATAACAAACATAACGTCTATTATAAGCTAACAAAACCCCCCAATGTGAACAAAAAATAATCTGGCTGATTTTGCCTTCTAAACACACCCTGTCGTCTCATTACATCACTTTGAAGCAACCGGCTATAATAGCCAAGGTTTTTAGTTTTAAAGATATGCCAGGTGGGTGCAATGTCATTTTGCAGAATCAGTCAGTATGTAGGTAAAAGGTGGGAACTATAGCCTACCATACATCAGAGGTGATAACTGCAGATGGATGCCAGAAAAAAATGGCTGTATGCAGCAATGGAGGGGCAAGCATAAGGCAGTGTTGGTTAATTGGGTTAGGGAGTGGGAGATTGATTCATTGATTATTTGTGGGGAAAGAAGCCTCCAAGTATTTAATATATTTGACTGACTAAATTGAAAGATGGAAGATGGATGGTAATACAAAAAAAAAGGATGTTGAGGAAGGAAAGGGTGCAGCCACTTTCTCCATCTTTGTATCACCATCCTGCTGCTGCTGGCTTTTATTCAATAAGGTTTTTAAGAGGCTGATTCTCTTCTCTCTTCTTTCTCACACTCTCTCTACCTCTCTTTCTCTCTCCCACCCCCTTCTCTCTCTCAAAGTCTCCATCTTGCTCTCTCACACATACATACATACATACATACACACACACACACACACACACACACACACACACACACACACACACACGCCCTGGTTACATTGTCTTATTTTCTTTTATCCCTCAGGGGCTGGAGAATCAGGGAAAAGCACCATCGTCAAACAAATGAAGTAAGTCTCTAATAAGCACGGTCTAATAACCCTATAGAGTGGATGTGTGTTCCTCTTTTTCTTTCTTTCTTTCTTTCTCTCTCTCTCTCTCACACACACACACACACACACACACACACACACACACACACACACACACACCTCTCAAAACGAGCACCTTGATTTGGTGTCAAGGTTTTTTCTTGGAAAAGCGTGATGATGGTGGCCCTGAGCGTAACCCCAACTGAGCTGTCAAACATCTGCTCACGCTCCACTCTTTCAAACCTTGTCAAACACCTGATGTTGCTCTAAGTGGGTAGAAAGATGTACCAAATTGGGTGTAGGGGAAAAAGTAATGTAGGTGCAGTTATTTACTCTACTGATATGTATGCAGGTGGTTGCATATTTTGCTCTTAAATATGTCATGCAAATAGTCACTCTTCTCTCAGTGTATACTAGGGCTGCACGATACGAGGAAAATATGTGATGACGCTGTTGAATATCACGATAACAATATTTCTTGCGATAAATAAACTGATTAAAGTGTACTCAGTTCTGCCTGTCTGCTGCTCAGTATTCTGCTAAAATACAACGTAATTACAAATACAATCATTTACAACATTTTTTTATAAAGTCATTTCCTGTTTATAGGTAGTTTCATTTAAAAGAAATATAGACACTTTATGATCCATTTCTGTGTAAAAGGGCTGCACACATCTCGCGTAAAAAAATATAAATAGACTGTCCTGTTTTGTTGCTTGTAGAGTGGATCTCCGCGGGGCATGTGCACTACTTACGCGCTGCTCTCGTGCCCGGTGTCGCCAGTTTCATTGATTATAGTGGAAGCGTAGTGTTGGGGCATCCCCTCCGCATACGTACGCGTGCAATGTAGCCGGCCCGTAATAATGTAAAAAAATCCCTTTCTGCATCCCTAATATTTCTTAACCTTAAGATAAAGAGTTACTTTTGTTATGGCACCATCAGTTGCTGCTGACTGCTGTAGCCTACAAAACCTTCATGGAAATAGCATGGAGCCTGTTGGCTGTGTCAGTGTCTGTTAACCAGGCGCTAGTCCCATATTGCCCTGATAAAATACCACCACAGTTCCCGTTTTACCCCCTGTAGGGACTCTATGACTACGTTTACATGCACACAAATATTCCACTATTATTACGAATATGACAATATTCCGAATTTGATTCAGGTCATGTAAACAGCATATTCCGAATAAGGACTTTTCCCGACTATAGCATTTACCGATTACAACGTGGGATATTCCGGTATTATTCGGGTTTTAGAAGCATTCTTTGGACAGCGAATTCGGACTATGTGTCTCAATCGTGGTTTTTAACGCCTCTTGCCTGTTTACGGCTTACGGTCAGCTCTGTGCGTTGCTATGGTTGCTGTACACAAACCAACCAGCCAACAGTTTGCAAGGCTGCAGACCCGATAAGGAGAAACACAGCTACTTTTAAACATGACTTGGATAGCAGCAGGTTTTTGGATATGCAAAAAAACGTCACAACGCTGACCTATTCAAGAAGCTGGTTGAAGGAATGAAAGAGGGATGCTGTGTTCACACGCTCCAACAAGTCCACCACCGCTGAAAAACTTTGAAAAGAAATCGTATTTTGCACGGCTACATGTTAACGGGAATGTTGGTGGAATATTCACTTTCATTAGCCACGTAAACAGCTTAGTCGGAATATCGTCTTTTTTGGAATATGGGCAAAAACTGGAATATATTGTGCATGTAAACATAGTTAGTGTTTTCCTGTGGTACTTACCAGTGAGTTTAGTGACTTAATTAAAGCTGTCTCTTTTTTTCTTTTTCTATGGTATCATTATAATTTGATATTAATAATTATAGTGTCCTTTTATAATGCTCCTATAGGGACTTATCTGTGGCGCTTAGTGCATAATCTCCTGCAAGCGTATTATACTTTAATACTGTTTTTGTGTTAACTATCCTGCAGCAATGATCCTATAATATATCTACACGATTTTCTGTAGTTCTTTTTAAAGGTCCACTGGACATAGCATAGTACCCCTCACCCCCCTGTCATTTTATCTGTAATCCAGTTGTGACATATGGTTTCTTGTCAGTTGCCTCGGCTCATTTTCCAGACAGCCGATTGCGTTTTAGCCGATAATAGGCTTTGGTTGTGAACGTAAAGTGACATATTGCATGAGGACATAATTTAGTGGATCCAGATGAGCCTGTTTCTCAGCTGTGGATGGTCATTCCAGCAGCACAGCACATTCTGCACACTGACTGACAAATGCTCCCAGTGGCTTTATTGAGTGTATATAGTATAGTATAGTATAGTAGGCCAATACCTTCGGAGCAAAGGAATTCATTGCTGTGGGAAATAACACGTTTACGTGATTTGGAGTGATGCAAATACATATCAATAGGTGACTGTGTTAGTCCATATAGGCTTTAAGGGATAGTTTGGATTTTTTATGTTTGTATGAGGTACTTATTCATAGTCAGTGTATTATTACCTAGAGTAGATGGCGGTCGGCCCAGCAACAACAGTTTGGAATAGCAGGCACAGAAGCTAAGCAATGGACTGCTGTTGACGGGGGCAGCTGCTAAACGTATTTTAGCCACAATCAATATCTGTCCAAGTGTACACTACAGTTGGAATATTTTCACAGATTCACTTTGCCGTCAAATAACCCTGGAGATGCTTGTCTACCGCTGCCTCGAACTAAAGTTGCAAAGATGAATTGATTCGTTGTCAACTATTAAATTAATCGGCGTCTATTGTCATAATCGATTAATCGGTTTGAGTAATTTTTTTTTTTTTTTATGAAAAAAAACAAGACATTTGAAGATGTCATCTTTGGCTTTGGAATAAACAATGACCAACATTTTCCTTTTACCATTTTCTGTTTTATTTTATAGACCAAACAACTAATTGATTAATCGAGAAAATAATCGACCGACAGTTGCAGCCCTGACTCGAACGGCTAGTTAGTTTGTCAGTTTTGTTAGTTCCTAACTCTTTTGAAACGCCAACGTCACACAATAACACAAACAAACGCAACAATCGAAGCAGCGGAAGACCAGCAACTCCCGCTTCCGCGAAGTCAAATGTCTGTTTTTGACGATGGAGTCTGCTGGCTTTGATGAGAGCATAAAACAGCTTCAGTTCCCTCCGTGTCAATTTAAACCGGGCTGTCGGGCCGCAAGGTAAATTGATAAAAATATTCTTAATATAGTGTACAGATGTTGAACAGATTTAGATTTTTCGGTGGCTAAAATATGTTTTGCTGCTGCCCCCGTCTAACAGCATTACATTGCATAGCTTCTGTGCCTGCTTCTCCAAACTGTTGTCGAAAAATCCGAACTGTCCTTTAAAACCTATTATGCTACTATTGCACATATTATAGATTAGATTACGTTAGATTAGGTAGACTCTATTGATCCCAAATTGGGAAATGTTATTGCTACAGCAGCTAAATATCAGAAACATAGCACACATACAGAATATACAAGAAATAATAAATAGGATAGAATACAAGAACAAATATTGAAAAAAATAAAGATTCAAAAAACACAAAGGAAATAACACGTGTATATAATAGTTAGGAATAAAAATTTACAACTGCTTAAATAATATACAGATGTAAGTAAAACCTATGTTAGTGCAAGTTGCACTTAGTGCAGTATTGTGATGCATATGAGTCTTACCATCATCTTATCGTCTTAACACTCATTGATGACGTGTTAAAAAGTCTTATTGCCTGTGGTAGGAGTGATTTCTTGAAATAGGAGGTGAATTGCTGCTTTACACTCATTGTTACAAACCAAAGACGCACAGTATGGGTGTAACAGATTACTACGATTATACAAATTTTACTGTACGGTATTTCTTGACAGAGAGTTTCCTGTTAGCTGGTTCACACCCCGCTCACGCCTTTCAGTCATTCCAGCCATGCCTCCTCCATGTTTCTGTTGTCTGTTCACAGCCTACAAGCTACTCTTGCTTATGCGTATGCTTGAGTTGATGGAACGGGCAGACAACATTGTCTGTTAGTTGTTGAAAAAGAATTGTTAAATACGCTTTGCATGCTTCTCAGGGGCCACCTTACCTCTGGATTAAAAAGCAACGTGATACAATGTTCCCCAACAAGCTGATGATGTGTAATGTCCATGAACGCTTTGCTGTGGCCACGTCCCAAGCTTTACATAAGGCAGATATTTTCAAAAGTGCCAACTGCTGTAAATGCAGCAGGGCCACCCTTCTGTCTTCCAAATGTCTTCCTTACTAGAAATAACTGCTTGATTTGTGCAACTTCAAACCAAAATGTGTACTTTACGCAATATCTTCTAGTATTTGTGTTTCTATACAAAGGACTTCTGATATTCTAGAGAGGGAAGCTGCTTTTTAAGTGGTGGACAGCGCCCTACTAGGGAAGCCTGTACGTTCCCGTTCAGAGACGCTCTGCTATTTCCGGAACCGCATCAGAGGATTGGGATGCTCTAACTGCATTTTCTTTCACAGTGCTTTGAACATCTGGGGCGGGCTCAAGTGACTGTGTGTGTGTGTGTGTGTGTGTGTGTGTGTGTGTGTGTGTGTGTGTGTGTGTGTGCTTCAGAGCGAGAGAGCGAGATGAGTGGATAAGATTTAAATTTGATGGTGTGTGTATATTGCACTGCAGAGTGTGTCGTAGCTGTGCATGTGATGTCAGCCATTGGAAATAAGAAGTGATCTACTTCACTCGGTTCCATCATACAGACTCACGACCATTCATATGCTGATGACACACGATTATATATCTCACTTTCACATGGTAAGCTCAGCCCTGACTGAGTCCTCACTGGGACAACAAAAAAACAAACCCCAAACATATTACTCCTATACTTGGATCACTTCTTGTGGCTGCCGATAAAATACAGAAATGATTTTTCAAATATTGCTCACCGTTTACAAATCATGCAATGCATCTGTGACCTGCACACTGCTAACAAACCCTCCAGAACTCTTGGAAGGTTTTCAGTTATTATATTATAATATAAGGTATAAGGGGCACCATAACTGTTGTCTTTTAAAAAGCAAGCTTGTTCTCTCAAACCTATGGCTACCTTGCCTCCATATCAAATTCAAAGAGGCATCATTAGCATGACCATATTGTATATACACACAGTATTGCTAAAGCACATAGTACAGGGACAGGGAAACATACACATTTACAAACATGTACCATATCTCTGTCTGTCTGTCTCTTTCCCTATTCTATAAGTTATTTATGGAAATGACTTTTGGATTGTGCATTTACATTTACAGTACATGTGTCTGCCAAAACTCTCCTTTTGAAACACAGATTATTGCTTTCTCAGATGATGCAATCACTCATGTGTGACTCATGATAACGCGCTGATAACATTTTGAGCAGAGCACAGGTGCATTTGTTTATGTGTGTGTGTGAGAGAGAGAGAGAGAGAGAGGGAAATTTAGGAGTGAAGGTGGATCACAGTTGTGTATGGATGAGTGAGTTATCAAGCTGTGAAGCTACTGCCCAGTCTAATGTAAAACTGCATTTGTAAGACAAGTCAATGAAAGGAATGACGAGGCGAGGAAGACAATGTGTGACTGTGCCGAAAGGAAGGGAATTTTAAGGGAAAGGATTTACTTGACAAAAATGTGAATGACTAGTCTGGCTATCACCAGAACAAGCTCAATCTTTTAAGATTGAACATTAGTCTGGGGAGTCTGCCCTGTATTAAGAGGCGTGATCAACGGGCATTGTTCACATGACTCTGGGCTAGATGTACTAACGCTTTTGCGCCCTCAGGCGTATTTGTTTCGCAACGTGCGCGTAAAAGCATGGCGAGGTATGTACAAACAGGCCGCACTGAGGTAAAAGCGCAGACTGCCTGTCGCGGGAACTGAAAATGCCAAATTGCGCTTTCCGTGTCATGCATTCATGGGTGGGTCAAGGGGAAAGTGGGAGTTTCCCATAAAGAGATGGGAGGGGAAGCGTAAAGTGCACCTAATTATGTATTCGGCGGTATGTACACTCTATTTTTTGCGGTGAAAATTGTCCGCCTCTCAAAAGCAGGTGTAAACCAGCCGCGGGCGGGTTTCCTCGCACATGCCTCCTGGTGAAATGGCAGCAGTACTCCAAGCAAGACGAAGACATAGGCCAAGGAGACGAGCTGAAGAGATCTTTGCCACAAGGATCACACTTTTTCAGTTGAGTGAACACGAAATCATTAAGCGTTACAGATTAACCAGCCAAAGATGACATCGACTCTCCGACTCAGCGTTCACATTCCATTCCAGCAGTTGTTAAACTCCTCGCTACATGACAAATATTGGCATCAGGATCATTTCAAACAGTCATAGCATCAGCAGTGGGAATATCGCAGTCTGCACTCAGCCAATACATAGCACCAGTACTTAACGCTTTGCACTTAACAGCGCACTAGTCAATACATACATTTCCCCACCACTAATGCCGAAATAACACGCATCAAGCAGGATTTCTTCGCCATCGCCCATTCAATCGCGCTTTTACATGCAGGCAATTTACGGTATAGTGGGCGGGAAAAGGCGCTGATTACCCGATGAACTGCAGGTTTGGTAAATACGACGTAAGCTGATGTATCACAGCGTGCACTTTATGCGGGTTGGCTATGGCGCTGATAACGCTACTTTTGCAAATGTACGTACATCTGGCCCTCTGCACGCAATTGGATAGCCCTTCAACCAATCAGACCGTACAGGTTTCCAGCCTGAGCTGCAGGGCAAAATCAAATCGCCGACAGATCGGGCTGGGCTTACCCGGTCTAGTGAATGACTGGATTGTTTGTGTATATATACTTACATGATCGCCTATCAGTGAGTGCAATATCTGGGCCAGCAACCCAAGGGACCTGGTCATGTGTGAACCGTACACAGAGAGGGTGTGTGTGTGTGTGTGTGTGTGTGTGTGTGTGTGTGTGTGTGTGTGTGTGTGTGTGTGTGTGTGTGTGTGACACCATCTGTTTATGGAGCCTATGTGTGCTTAAACGTGTGCAAAGGTTCTCTCGCTTCCCAGCTGGCGAACTGACCTCTCCAGCCATGCTCACTGTGAGTCAGTGAGAAAAATAATGTAATGTGGTTATACGAGGAAGCCACTGCTTGGCACAGCCACTCAAAAAGTGGGGGAAAGAGAGAGGTCCTAGTGCTGCCCCCTCCCTTTTGTTCTTTCGAAATGACGTTTGAGTTGTTTGCACTTTGCCGTTAAAGGCTGTGCTTCAGGGGCTGGTTCTGTAAGGGCAAAGTCCAGAGATGGATATTAGTTCAGGGGTTGCATACGATTTAATTGGTTACGTTTTAAAAGAAAACTTGATACACACCAAGTTCAGCTTACTTGGCTTCAAACTACTTTGTCTACAAAAACAGCTGTATAATGGCTCCAGAGAGACTGCTCTATGGTTTGAAAAATGAACCCTAATGATGTCATCGGAGTTATCTCGATTTGGGCTTGGAGATTACAAGTTTGTAATTGGAAGTATGCGTTGCAAACTGGGGCATTGTGTGGGAAAGACATTGGGCTTTGACCAAACAGGAAAAGTCGAATGATAGATACTATCAAGTTGATTATTATTATTATTTATGTTGCTATTCTGCTATCTGGTCATTTGCTGTAAATAATGGTGTGTTGTAAGCCTGTTTAGGCTGGGCATATTTTTATTTTTTTATGCATGCAGGATTTTTCCTGACTCAGAATGGGCCTTTGGGGGGGGGGGGTGACTACGCAAGACAGTAAGCATGATCGGATTGCGTACAGTAAAGGCAATGAGTCTGCAGTCATGTTTCCATCAACATGTCCATCAAGTATCGCACAAAAAAATGTTGATGGAAACCACGTTTTTACGCTCGCTTGAGGTGGTTTTTGCCTTTTTTGAAAAAGAGTTGATGCGCAAAATGGGGGATGGAAACAGCTTTGCCGAATAAGTTGTGACGTAGCGAACATGTAGGCTAACTCGCATGACTATAGTCCCGGTATCCATCGGATGGGGGGAGGATCGGGATACGGGTCCCATCCGTTGCGCCGTACACTTGTGGCACAAGGTGCGTAGTGGAGTTGCGGTGCGCTATTGCCTGTGCCCCAGCCACGTCGGGTAAATTGACCAATTGGTTCAACAGCTTGAATCGTATGGCCCTGCACACCCCGTATACACAGCGGTGAACGCTTGTCTCGCTGACACCAAATGTCTCTGCCAAAACCCTGTATTCTGCACAGGTGTAACTTGTAACAACTTGTACAATGCTACCTCTCTCTCCATTTAGCCAAAGAGCTTAGCTTCTAAACTCTGTGATTTAGCACGCCGGTTTGCAATCTACAACCATGCGTAACGTCAACTTGTGACGAAACTACGCTTTGCGTAGTCTAGTTTATTCGCCCCAAACCGGTTGATGGAAAACGCTTCTAATTCGCATTTTCTTTTTTTCTTCTTTTTCGCTTGACAATTAGATGGAAACCTGGCTTGTGTTACCTTATTTGACAGTAATCTGTATGCATGTGCCTGTTATTTCTGACAATTTGATGAACAAAATGGCCATTATGCTTGAGTAAATGAAACCCCAATCAACAAAACTGCTTAAAAAAATAATATTAATATTACAATTCCACCGTTAAAAATCACCGGGAGAGTCACAGCCTGACTCTGGACGGTAAAACTGAGCTAAGCACTCCTATTCAAGTTAATGTTCTGCTTTTTCAACTGTTGTTTGCTAAGTTGCTTTTAAACACAGTCAGAGAGGATTTGAAGTGCTGTTTTCAATTCTCATCATTTTGGTGCCGTGGATTTTCCTTTGGGGCTGGCTTAAACCTCTTTGGGGGGTGCCAAACATTCCTCTATGCAGGAAAAACATTGGCATGACAATAATGTAATTAATCATTCATTCATGCATTTTGGGAAATGAAGGATCCAGTGTTTGTTGTAGCTTTATCAATTCTAGGGGACTAAAAGTGAGGATATCCCAGCCTCTTTGCTGGAGTACCACTTTTAATCAAAACAACTGAAAGTCCTGATTTGAATTAGTCGTGTTTGCTCTGAATATGTTTCGGAAACTCCATATTGAGCCCTCTGGCTGCAGGCGCTTTGAGAAAGTGAGCACAGGGAGTCTTCCTGACTTCTCCAGACCCCCTGATAGCCATGACATCGTTTCATACCTGATTACATCTCCAGGTAATTTCCTTACCAATCATTAACAGTTTACAACCCATATACAACTATACAAACTGTGAGTACAAGACATGCTGGGATAGATGCAGTTTACAGGCGCTGAATAACATCAATAGAAATGGCCTTGATTACTTACACAACGATGTTGATTTGTAGTTCACTAACAGAGTTACCAAATAATACCGAAACAGGGGAGAGCAAATGCTCTATCATAATTTCATCATCCTTGTTTATTAGGTAGGGTTGGGTATTTTTTTTTTCGATACCGGTGCTAAAACGATACTTTTGCCGGCGCCCAAACGGTGCTTGAACCGAGAACATGAACCATGACAAAACAAAACACCACAAGCCTGTAAACATAGAGGCTTCAACGAATAAAGAAAATAAAGTACATACTGGCCATTTAAGTACAGTAGGCTACCAAAAATAGTGACCTATAACACACTGAACTAAATATGGCCCTGATACAGGCACTATCTCAACTCCTTGAACATGTCTTTTCATAACTGTTTTTAAGTCTGTGTTATCAATGTAAACCAATTCTTACCAGTGTATCTTTATTAGGAAATCAAATTAATGCAAAGAAAGTTACTTTATGAACTTGACTTTTAGATTTATTTTAATTTCAAATCAAAAGATGTGCAACGAGACTGAGGTAACACAATCAATGTCTTCAGAAATATAGCTTGCCTTAAGCTTGCTATTTAAAAAATAAGTGCATGCATAAGATGTATGTACACACATTATAAAGTGTATAAATAAAACAAAATACTCCATAGCTTCATTATCTTTGAGTACAGTTCAAACTAACTTGCCATATTGAGAAATATGCACAAGTGCATGTGCAAAATGTACAGCACATTTCAATAAAGTGCATATGAAACAGAAATAATCCATATCTCCATTAACTATGTTCAGTTCAGACTGGTCAGAACATGCCAACCGTGGTCTACAAGTCTACAAGACCCGAGTCTTGTACGATGTTGACTGGTCTGCAGTTAGTTGCCACCGATTTCGCAAGCGCGTCAGTTAATTTATTTCGGTGTGATTTCATCCACAGGTCTGTGGCGACTTGCACTCTCCAAAATAGTGCTTTGCCTGATTCCGCTAGCATCAACCTGATTAGCTGTGCTAGCTGCATGCTTAGCTCGTAGATGGTAGCTTAAACTTGAAGTGCTTCGGTGATATTTTAGTTCCATTTCACACAAGGTGCATATTGCTTTTGACTCGTCGACGGAGCCGTCTGGGAATTAAAGTAAAACGCGCCATTTAGAACTGTGTTGTTCTTCTCGTGGCTGCAGCAGGATGTAGGGAGTGTCTGTGGCAGCTTGACAACAAGTAAAGGTGCCCCAAAGGGTCAGAATAGTAGCAGCCAAGGTTCTCGAGCGTAGCGATTCTTCGTAGCAACGATTATTTGGTAATGGCACCAAGAGGCGGTGTAAAAAAAAAAAAAAGAATCTTTAATGTCATCGCGATTAACGTGATTAATGCTGACAGCCCTAATCATGAGACATTTCTAAAAAAAAGAAGAATGCACATCACATGTCAGTCAGTCAGTCTGACATTCATTTCATTTGTAAAGAAGAGCATAACATGGATTTTCTGTTCATTTTCTGTTTTGCTAGAAACCCATATGATGTAGTCGCCGTCGGCGGTACCGTCTAAACGGAACATATTTAGGTCAATCATTGGTAAAAAAATAATAAATAAAAACGATTTTAAAACCCCTCCCACCCCTATAGTTTATAGATGAATAGAAGCGCTCCTCATTTGTTCCTCAACAACCTGATCTCACAGAATTCCGTGAAATGAACGCGGCCCCTTAACTCAAAATCTATGGCAGGTTCACGGAATCGCAAAATATTCCGTGATGGGCCCACGGAAGAATTCCGTGAAATGAACACGGCCCCTTAAGTTAAGGAAAAGGTCATGGCTGGGCTTACGGTTCCGTGACACGCGGGAAGAACGGGACGGAAAACAAGAAAGTGACTTTAGGAAACTTGACATGCGGGACACGCTCCCCGGTCTCCCGGGTGAAAGTCCTGTGTTTGACCCATCCACCACCCCAACCAACCTCCTTACGAGGAATGTCGACCCTTGCATAGTACTCGCTACCGTAGTCGCTCTTAATGCTACGGCATCTTCTCATTGATTTTACATTGGCGTTGTTTTCCGTGGTGGCCACACGGATTTTTCCCACATTCCGTGCCACCACCACGTAATGCGCTGTTGACAATTCGTGATCATTTCACAGAATTCTGTGCGACCAGGCTGTCCTCCACTCTAACTCGCATAACAAGGCTCAACACCTTGCCAAAGGTATCTGCGCTCAGTATTATTTAAAATAACTAAAGAAAAATGTGTCCAATCCTCTGCCATTTGGATTTGAGCAAAGAAACATCAAACCCATTCAGTCAGTACGCCGCTGTGTGTATAACACACAGAGCTTCACACCCTGTCTTTCTCCTTTTCTTCGTCTTTGGCTCGCTCTTGCAATGCATGTGTGTGTGTGTTTTTGTGCCACGCTGACGTGATCGGAGGCGACCAGCCGAAGGGAGAACAAACGCTGTCCGTCCCTCACGGCTGCACCGCTTCCCACAGGCTGTTCCAACCGAGTGTGTGTGTGTGTGTGTGTGTGTGTGTGTGTGTGTGGTTTCTCTACAACAGGAGATAATTAGGTCTAAGCCTCAGAAGAGAATAAAAGGGGGAAGGGGAGGAAGATGGAGGGGAAAAAAAGGTGGTGGTATTTTTTGCAGACCCGGGGGGGGGGTTATAGATGGAGGAACACAGAAAGGGAGTTTAAATGAAGAAAAAATGAATGCCCAGAAAAACAACAAAGAAAGAAAGAAAGCAAGACGGAAAGAGGGGAGAAATTGGAGAAAGAAAGAGGGACGAAAGAAAGCAAGAAAGAAAAGAGACAGAAAGAGGAAAGAAAGAAAAGAGACGGAAAGAAAGGAGGAAAGTGGGGAGGAGGAAAGAGAAAGAAAGAGGGGAGGAAAAAAGAGAGAAAAAGAATGAAAGAGAGAGGGAAGAAATAAAGAAAGAGGGGAGCAGTGGACATAGAAAGGACTAACATGGAGGAAATAGGAAGTTTGAATAAGTGGTGGAAGTAAGGATGAAGAGAGGAAGGATGATGAAGAATAAAGTGGGGGATGACGATAGAGGCTGCTCAGGGAAAATAAAAAAATAAAAATGAGAGGAGAATTACAGGGACACCCAGCAGAAGCAACCAGGGGGAACAATTCAGTCCAGGGAGGATTGTGAATGAGGTTGGGGAGGTAAGATGAGGGAAGCAAAGCCATTTTGAGCTGAGAAAGAGAGATTGGCAAGTGAAAGACCACGCTCACTTATTAACGCCAGCTAGAGGAAGTGACAGAGGGAGACGAGGACTGGCTCGTCAAGGGGCAAAGGGTGCTCCTAATCTGGACCCTCGATCATTTTACACCCTTCCTCCCTCCAAGGAGAGAAAATTGCGAGCAAAAGAAAAAGGAAGAGAGGGAGGGAGGGGGCTCATGTCGGCACCAAACTCAAGAGACTGTCTGTAACTGGTCATCGGAAACAGTCCGTCAGCCAGATAGTCATCCTCCATTGGATAAATCTAGCCGTGGGCGTGCTCATCGCCGGAATGATTTGATTGGCTGCCTCAGTGAGTTGTGAAATAACAGCAAGGGAACATCTCATAGTAGCTGTGTGTGTGTGTGTGTGTGTGTGTGTGTGTGTGTGTGTGTGTGTGGGCTTGTTTAACTATATTCGTGGGGTCCAAAAACCAGTAGTCCAGTATACTTGTGGGGCCCCCGACAGCTTTGTGGGGCCAAAATGCTGGACCCCACGGTTTTAAAGGGGTGTTTGAGGGTTAAGACTTGGTTGTAGGATTAGGGATAGATCAGTCCAGTCTCATGGCAGTTTGTGAAATGGTCACGTTATTTAATCTATTGATACGTGTTCACGGGGACGTTTTTCTTGTTTTTTTCGTGGTGGCAAGCACGAAAATGTGAAGTAATGTATTACAATGGGAAGCATGTTTCGTGGTCACAGCATGAAAATGGTAGGGAGTAGTATAAAAAGCCGAAAATCTGCATAGGGAGGTTGGTCGGGCTGGTGGATGGGTCAAACAACACAGGACGTTCACCCGGGCGAGCGGGGATCGCATCCCGCGTGTGGCGATTTGTATAATCGCAACCGTCCCATTATTGTGGCGCGTCCCGCGCGGCCGTCTCCCGGCGTGTGAGGCGTCCTTTCCCTGTAGTGTTTTTCCTAAACCCAACCTCCGCCATCCCGTTATTGCGGCGCGTCCCCCGCGTCCGTCTCCCGGCATGTGAGGCGTCCTTTTCAGCCGTCTCCCGGCGTGTGAGGCGTCCTTTTCGGCCGTCTCCCGGCGTGTGAGGCGTCTTTTCCCCGTAATCGTCCCAGTCCTAAACGATGACCTCAGCCCTTATTGTTACAGGCCCATTGGAGTCCCAGATCTTCAGATCTGCTGCAGTTTTCAACATTTCTCAGGTGTGGAGCGTCAGGTTTTTAGCCTACCTGCCAATAATCCTACAGTATGTGTCCTGTCCGAACACATGAGTTTAGTTACTGGTGCTTTGAATGCAGAGCAAATCTTTGTGTCTCTGTCTACATTCATACCATTCCTTGTTCTCTTTTTCATTATATGAAAGGCTGCTTTTGCTCTAAGCCATGTCTGCTCTCTTTCTTGGTCTGCACATTTGTGCCAGACCTGGTCAATGTGACTGTGTGTGCGGTCTGCGCACTAATCAGGGCTTCTTATAAAAAACAAAGGTCTTTTGTGGAAGGAAATTGCGTGCGTGGGCCTGTTACACATCTAAACAATTGTTTGTTTTTTCTTGCTGTTTTTTTTTTTTTTTTTTACTGTTGTTTGTGGACATATGTTGATGTGGTTGTGTGAGTGTGTGTTTGTTTTAGACCTATTTGGCAAATTTCATGTTAGTTCAGCGCGCTGCAAGACAAAGGAGTCTTGTTACAGTGGCAGCACTCAGCTGATAGAAAGTCAGCTGATGGTGACTGTGGCTGGCTCTGTAGCTAGAAGAGTACGTTTTTTTGTGTTGTATCACACCTAAGTGAGAGACAGAAATGTGAAGGGAATCATAAAAAAAGTGCTTTTCTATCCAGAAGTTCTATAATAAATAGTACTTTTGTGACACCTCGTCGGACTGCTTTTGATTTCAATTTTGGAATGTAATTTCTGTTGTTCAGCTGTGTTTGTGATGTTGCATTGGATTATATTATATTGTAAGGTTTTTTTCTGTTTCTCCCTCCACGTGCAGTATGTGAGCTAGAGCTCACCCATAACATTTACACAAGTCGGACTATTGCGTTGCTTTGCATTACATCATACAGGCAGGGTTCAATGTTAGCACTATCTACTAAAGTCTACTAAAATCTGGGGTAGATTAATTACAATTGCAATCTTTTTATTGAGATTTTCATTTTAGAAACATACATACACAACATTGTATAAAAGGCCATACAAAAAGCATGTATAATAATGGCAATAACACCAAATAAAAGTACAGGAGAAATGGCCGCCAGACTTTAAAATACTTGATCATTCAAAGTTGCCAGAAACTGTGATTCAAAATATAAGGGCAGCACAATTAGTTTCAATTTTGTCGAAATCACAATATGGACTAGTGCAATATCCAAACAGGGCGAGGCGCAATATTTCTTAAAGGTAAAACATAATAACTTATATAATATAAGTATTGTTTTGTGCTGCAGAGACGTCCCGGCCTACAAATCCTATCCTACAGACTAAAGAAAAAAATCTTTGTTTGGTACAGATAATTGCAAAAATCACCCTAACATCATTTTCATTTCTTTGAATTTTTATTGAAAATGAGAATAGTGATACAAAAATGCTCATTCCCTCCAATATCGTGAATCACATCGCAATATCGGTCCAAATAATCTCAATTAGATATAAAACGTAAAACTGTACAGCAGGTTAATAAAGTGACCAAATCCTCAAGGATGGTAGCTTGGCCCTTTTTAGTTGTCTTTTCTTAATCTGATAAAAGAGTCTTATTACTGTATGTTGTCATTGAATGGATTCTGAATTCTTCAAATTTGCTGTCAAAGACGCCAAGATCCAACCTGAAATGTACGACAGTTAAAGGAGAGTGGCGCGATGGGATGAGCCAGTGAGCCAATATCGCAGTTATCTGACCACATGTGGTCAGCACCTACATCGTCACGGCCAGCTAACAAGAACACTTGCAATCATGTTGACCAAACATTTAATGAGCTCAGCCCTTTGATTTCAAAGGTACAGTGTGGAGACCAATAGGTTTGGGCTGTGACTCGTCGTGCAGCTGTTGTTACCTATAACTGTTAATTAGACACTGTCGGTTTTGACACTGCCCTCTCCGCAACTGTCCCAGTAAGCTTTGCCAGGAGAGCGCCTGTGTGCCGGTTGGTGTGTGCACGTGCACTCGTGCACCTGTGTTTCCCTGTAGAAAGAGAAGTCCATGGGGAGGTAGAATGAATGAATTAATAGTTAACTGCAAATGTAAAAAAAAAAAAAAAAAAAAAAAAGGGAAGGACGCAGGAGGAGAGAAGTGAAAAAAAAGAAAGAAGCCAAAGACATAATTAGGAATGAGCAGTGAGAAGGGGAGAAGTAACAGTGAGTGGGAGAGACTGACAGCGAACGAGGGAGAGAGGGAGGGAGAGAGAGAGAGAGAGAGAGAGAGGGAGAGAGGGATGAAAGAGGACTTAGGAAAGAGAATAGAGGCACATAGACATGTGACAGTGAAACGGAGAGATAATGGCAGACAGATTTAATGAGGTCTTGCCAGATGTAATACTGAACTGTAATTATTCTGTTCCTCCTGTCTTTCTGGGTTTATACGCATGTGTGTGCAGCTTCTAACATCCCACTGTGTCCGTTGGCACAAGAACTCTCCATCAGCACATGACCAAACCTACCGAGCCAGGACTCCTCTCCAGCAGGGGATTCATTGTTATAGCTTCTTCACACTAAGGCGAAATAAAACCTTTGCGTTGTGCCATTCGCGTGAGTTTGATCGCGGGATCATATATTTGGATCATTTGTGTTTAAACGCGTTACTCGCGCTACTCGCGTATCCGCCAGTGTACAGCTGGAGGCACAAACCGCGTTTCTTTCCGTCATCATATGGCCAAAATAACCACTATTGCTGCTTAGTACCTGGTGTGGAAGTCACAGATACATCGGGAAATGAAACGGCGTCACGTCTGGATTCATAATATCACCTGGCGGAGCAAACAGCACGGTAACGTTTACCTCCAGGAAGGAAACTTTACGTCTGGACATCTGCCACTTCCAGCGCCACCTGAAGTTCAGATTGTAGCGTTTTTAAATTGCAATAAACAGATAAAAAGTATGCCGCAATAACACCATCATGATGGTGTTTTCTAAAAAGTCTGCATTCAAACTTTATCAGGTCTGTCCACAAGATGACAAGCAAACAACTCTTAAAACGCTAGTTTTCTGGAGGGAGTTTGGATCGATCAGGGCTCTGCTAACATTGGAGCCGCTCCGTAAGTAGTCAAACTTCCCTGCTTACCTTTCCCCAAGAAAACTCCTTTCTGAACACTGATGGCTTTTGCCACACATCTACACGCCAAGTTCTCGCTCGAGTTCAAATATTTCAACTCGTGCGAATTAGCGGCGCGGCACAAATGAGGCGATTTTGCGTCCTCGCCTCATTCGCGATGCGCCATTCGCGTCATTTTGTGCCGCGACTTCACGTCTAATCGCGTCTTTGCATTGACTTTGTATGGACCCGCGCCGCCGAATTCGCGTGAACCACATTTGGTATGAACACGCTTTTAGACTCAAAAAGTGAACAAGGGTGGAAACTCCCAATCTACCTGTCACAGTGGAATTGTTGTGCCTCCACATTACACTGGCTCCTAGTTAAGATAAGATATAGGTATCGGTAGGTAGGGCTGGGACGACATGCTTTTGTTCCCATTGGATTCTTTCACGATACATGGGTGCCAATTCCATTTGTATTGCGATTTTAGAAGAATGCACATCACATCACTGCGCATATAATGTGACATGAATCTGATGACATAGTTAAAGGTCCCATGGCCTGGAAATTTCACTTCATGAGGTTTTTTTAACATAAATATGAGTTCCCCCAGCCTGCCTATGGTCCCCCAGTGGCTAGAAATGGTGATAGGTGTAAACCAAGCCCTGGGTATCCTGCTCTGCCTTTGAGAAAATGAAAGCTCAGATGGGCCGATCTGGAATCTTCCCTTTATGACGTCATAAGGAGCAAGGTTACCTCCCCTTTGCCCGCCCAGAGAATTTGGCCCGCCCATGAGAGAGAGAGAGAGACATCATGGCTTTTAAACGAGCAAAGTGGCAGTTGGTAAAGGCCACACCTCCACCCTCCACCTTGCCCCGCCTCTCTCCTCCTCAATAGCATTTAAAGCTACAGACACAGAAATGGCACATCCTAAGGAAATCTCATTGTGGGACTGGCTCTAGTGGCTGTAATTCTGCACCAAGGCTGAATTTCGGGAAAGAGACTTCAGATACAGTATTAGGGGACCGCTAAGGCCTATATAAAAGAGACTTCAGATACAGTATTAGGGGACCACTAAGGCCTATATAAAAGAGACTTCAGATACAGTATTAGGGGACCGCTAAGGCCTATATAAAAGAGACTTCAGATACAGTATTAGGGGACCACTAAGGCCTATATAAAAGAGACTTCACATACAGTAGTAGGGGACCACTAAGGCCTATACAAAAGCATCCAAAAAACAGCATGTCATAAGACCTTTAAAAGTCATGCCTCTTTGCTCCCGGAATGCAGGCATGCTATGAAATCACACACTGGGGCGGAATTATGCCACTTGCTTAGTTCTGTGTGAATAAACAAAGCCGGTAACGACAGACCTTTAGAATTGATCATGTCCCATCCTCTGGAAACCGACAATATTTTTTATGGACCAACAATTCAGTATGGACCAAAGTGGTGGACCAACTGACCAGCTATGGGTGTTTTGAAAAAAAGAAAGTGTGTGTGTGTGTGTGAGAGTATATGGTCTCAGGATGCTGCTGTTTGACCTCAAGGTGTGATGGCAAGTTAGTGAAGCCAAATGACAGAGCAGCTGAGGCCTCCCTTTGTGTGTGTGTGTGTGTGTGTGAGAGTGAGTGTGTGTGTGGGAGTCAGTTGGGGCTGTATTACTGACACCTTTGGTTATTTATAGCTTTTTTTTCTGATTATCTCCCTCCTCTCTTTCTCTCTCTCTCTCATACCAATTATCACCCATCACATTTTTATCCCCTCTTTCTCCTTCACTCTTTGCACTTGCTCTAACGCTCCCTTAAACGCACACACACACACACACACACACACACACACACACACACACACACACACACTACGTTTTGTAACTCTGTCCGGCAGTGCTGACAGAAGTTGGTCGGCGTGCACTTTGTCACTACTAAGAGCTCTGTCGACAAAGACCACAAAGTGAGTGGATGCACAGCATAGTGATAAAGAACCAATCACACAGGGTCTTGTGTCAGTATGGTCTGGAGGCTTTATATTAGTGTGTGTTCACATGAGTAGGTGTGAGGATAAAAATATGAGTGTGGGGGCTAATGGGAGACAGAAACAAGAGAGGCAGGCATGTTGTGTTTGATAAAGTGTGTGTGTGTTTGTGTGTGTGTGTCTAAAGGACATACAGCAGAAAAGTCTTACTTGGATTACAAGGTCCTATCCTTTAGTATTGTTGACACTTTTTTTTTAATCTACTTTGTGTTTATGATGGTCAGAGATACTGACCTTCTATACTGCTGTGTTTTGTTATTCACTTAGAATGTTTGGCTTTAGATTAGATGTAATGAAATGTCTGTCACTCTGACAGGAGCTAGAGTCACCTTCACACAAAAGGCACTAGTTCACATTTTAGGTACTGAGGACACCTGATTGAAGTGTTTAAAATAAATATATATATATATATATATATATATATATATATATATATATATATATATATACTGTATAATTCTGTATTGCAAATTTGTTGGAGAATGACACAGTCTCGCATTGCCAGATCTATGTCCGCAGCGCTGTGTCAGCGATGGAGTATGGTATGGCTACATCACCTATCTATTCTGGGATAGAGGAAACATTTTGTATTTCTTTAAACCATTCTCAAACCGTCCTGGGCGGCGCCTAGCCCCGATAGTGGCGATAGCGAGAGGGGTGGGATCACTCACCAGATGTCAGGCTTTATCCCAACAATGTACATCCGTAGAGCCAGGCTGCCTATAAACTGGCCAATCAGGGTGGCTGGTTTAGCTCACAGGCTGATGCTAATATCTTCTGACATGTATATCATTTTCCCCCTTTAAAGGCAGCTGCATTGCTGAACAAACAATCCTGTCTTTTTTAGCCTTATGGTTTAAACCCCCCCCCCCCACGTTTATCAAGTTCCCTTACTTAAAGTTGACATATTATGCTTTTCCGTATTTTCTGTCTTATCTGTAATGGTATAATGTCTGATTTTTATGTTAACCATGGCCAAAAATAATGAGGTAAATGTATTTCAGAGAAATCCCCGTGAGCTAAAACGTTCAGATTTCAAACAGTGAAGTTTCCAACAGTTTTTTCTACTCTCGGCTTGGTGTTACGTGACACCAAGCCGAGAGTAGAAGGAAACCGTCTTCTATGGGACACGGGATTGGTCATCTGCTCCAGGCATTCTCTTACATCCATGGCTTCAGGTAGGCAGAAACTACGGGATTGTTTTTTGTTTTAAGCTTTGTTTAAGCTTTAAGTGTTAACATTGTTGCATGTAGCTACGTGCTAACGGCAGTATCATATGTCATCTTGGCTGCCAGTGTTGTTAATTTCGCCCCAATTTCGGTTCGCATTACTGCTGAAACATGTCTGGTAGCGGTGGGACGAGATCTCGCGAGATTAAAAACATTACGATATTTTTTTTCGTAGAGGTTAAAGGTCCCATGGCATGACATTTTCACTTCATGAGTTTTTTTTTAACATTAATATGAGTTCCCCCAGCCTGCCTATGGTCCCCCAGTTGCTAGAAATGGCGATAGGTGTAAACCGAGCCCTGGGTATCCTGCTCTGCCTTTGAGAAAATGAAAGCTCAGATGGGCCGATCTGGAATCTCCTCCTTATGACGTCATAAGGAGCAAGGTTACCTCCCCTTTCTCTGCTTTGCCCGCCCACAGAATTTGGCCCACCCATGAGAAAGAGAGAGACATCATGGCTTTCAAACGAGCAAAGTGGCAGTTGGTCAAGGCCACACCCCCACTCTCCACCTTGCCCCCCCACTCTCCACCTCAATAGCTACAGACACAGAAATGGCACATCCTAAGGAAAACACATTGTTGGACTGGCTCTAGTGGCTGTAATTCTGCACAAAGGCTGAATTTCGGGAAAGACACTTCAGATACAGTATTAGGGGACCACTAAGGTCTATATAAAAGAGACTTCAGATACAGTATTAGGGGACCACTAAGGTCTATATGAAAGAGACTTCAGATACAGTATTAGGGGACCACTAAGGTCTATATAAAAGAGACTTCAGATACAGTATTAGGGGACCACTGAGGTCTATATAAAAGAGACTTCAGATACAGTATTAGGGGACCACTAAGGCCTATATAAAAGAGACTTCAGATACAGTATTAGGGGACCACTAAGGTCTATATAAAAGAGACTTCAGATACAGTATTAGGGGACCACTAAGGTCTATATAAAAGAGACTTCAGATACAGTATTAGGGGACCACTAAGGCCTATATAAAAGAGACTTCAGATACAGTATTAGTGGACCACTAAGGTCTATATAAAAGAGACTTCAGATACAGTATTAGGGGACCACTAAGGTCTATATAAAAGAGACTTCAGATACAGTATTAGGGGACCACTAAGGCCTATATAAAAGAGACTTCAGATACAGTATTAGTGGACCACTAAGGTCTATATAAAAGAGACTTCAGATACAGTATTAGGGGACCACTAAGGCCATATAAAAGCATCCAAAGAGCACCATGTCATAGGACCTTTAAAAGTTGTCTCGCGATATCAGTACACAAGAGCATAATTACATCGTTACTACTGACAACTAATTCACGTTAAATCAATCGGTGCCAAATTTCGGTAGCTGAGAGCGCGTAAGCATCTCTGTCTTAGAGAGCGGGGCCCAGCTCCGACGCACGCACACACGCACAGAGCTGCGCTGCAGACGGAGCGAAAGTAAGCAAATTCCGGTTCCTCATTTCGGTTCCACTTGATGTGTCGACTTAAATATTTTCCCTCTGTCGCTCTGAAACGGACGTAAAAAAAAATCACACTTTCTCTGTAGTCTACCGTTAGCTAGCTACCGTAAACGTAGGCTACTTTTAAAATGCCATATTTTCCCGACATTTTGTTTGTCTATTTGTGAAGTTGAATTGGAGGTGACATACACTGGGGCGTTCCCTGTTCCCTGTAGAAAATGTCTGGCTCTGGCTCACAGTTTTCACATTCACTCACACATAAATAACTTGGGGAAAAAAAAGAAGACATTTGTCATACAAAATGTAGTGAATACCAATTTTCAGAATATATTGCGGTTGAACACCACAAATACCGATCATTTAATGTGATTATTGATTGCTTACTGTCATTACACTTTTTAACACCTCATTACACTTTTTAACACCTGCAATACTTCCAAAATGGCAGCCAAATTGTGTAATAATATCATGGTTAAATTGTCCATATGTCTTTCTCTCTGTCCATCTGTCTGGCTCGGTGTGAAACTAAACTATGTTTCAGGTCACTGTGTAGATTGTGCCAAAGCTTGGGGAAATTACACACACACACACACACACACACACACACACACACACACACACACACACACACACACACACACACACACACGGTGTTCTCTCTTTGCTGACAGAAGGGCTTGGAGAGTTGGTAATGAGAAAAGGTCCTCATGCATGAAAGCTCACGTCAGCAGGCCCAGACACACACACACACACACACACACGCACACGCACACACACACACACACTTTCTTGCTCTTCCTGGGTTAATACCGATAATAATATTAACTTTCTAGGCAGACTAATAATTCTGCTGTGTTCTTCCATTAACCGCTGCCCACACTGACTTCTCCTTCCACTAGTGGAGTCAGCTTTAGATAAACCTCTCACAAATGTATATTCCTTATCTTTCCAGTACAACACTGTTGTTCTAGAAATTGCTCGCAGATGTTGGTGTAAATATCCTGTTTTTGATGATGTTCTTCCGGGATCAATGGTTTCAGGAGACAGATTCTACTTTTTAGGTTCTTAATGGTTGGTGTTTCCTGTAATTGTTAAACATTCATCACCCTCTTTCTTGGCATCTGCAGCTCAACACGCTATTTTTGCAGAGAGCGCAGAATACAATTAAGAGTTTGTACTCGTTTCACCTCTGGTGAAAGGGAAGATGAAAAAAGTGTCTGTTTGGCAAGTCATCAAGCCCGAGTGACCAGGGGCGGGGGCTGATGTCACCTCCCCCCAATCCATTGGGCTAGAGTCCTATCAATCTGACAATTGTGATTTCCATTGGATCAGAATCTGTCACTTGGCTGCCTGTTCTGCCAATTTTCCCAGCCCTTGTCACATGATCTATTAAAGTTTCCAAAATGACTATCCAAAATTCTGATACCATGGAACCAGCACTGGAATTGTTTTTTTTTTTAAAGTGGGAGACTGAGCCTATAGAAAAATCTGTATTGTATTCTGATTTACAATTTGTTTAAAGTGAAAGTGAAACTAATAATGAATGCAATGTTTTATTTAGCAGAAAAAAATCCTTAAATTGCCCCTGCGAGCGAGAGATGAGATTAAACGTTAAAAGTCAGGCGTTATCACAAACAGAACTACCAAAAGATGTACATCTGTTTTCTGCTGTGATGCATATGCTATACATCCATCCATGTACATCTTAGTTGATGTGCAAATCATACGGCTAAGAACAAACCATTTATTCCTGGTCCTAGTTGCAGTGTATAGATCTGTGCTTGGGTCCTCCGTGTGAAAGTCACCGATGTAAACAGAAGCTTGGTGTATTTATATAGGACTGGCAAGGCTGCCTGATTGATCTGAAACATTACACTGGCCGGGACCGTGCTGTCCTCCAGACCACAAACGCACACACTCACACAACATAAACAAGCCACACTGTAACTTGCATGCAGTACAAATGTATGGTGGCACGTGTTTGTCAGATGTCATGACACACACTGCGAAGAATGGCTTGAGACAAAGCTGTGTGTGTGTGTGTGTGTGTATGTGTGTGTGTGTGTGTGTGTGTGTGTGTGTGTGTGTGTGTGTCAGTCATAATTAAGATGTTATAATAACTATGCAACGAAGTAAAAGAAACACAAACCAGAGAGAGAAAGAGAGAGATATTTTCTTTCAGATTATCTTTTGGGCTTTTCCGCCTTTAATGGACAGGACAGGTGAAAAGGGGAGAGAAAGGGGAAAGACATGCAGGAAATCGTCACTGGTCGGAGTCAAACCCTGGACCTCTGCGTCGAGGTATAAACCTCTAAACATATATGTGCCTGCTCTACCCACTGAACCAACCTGGCCACGAGAGAGAGATTTTCTGTTCACGTTAATGGTGCATATTCAAATCTTGGCACCGGTGCCCGGTATCTACTGGATGGAATAGCAACGCGGATTTCAGTGCCCCATTACGGTGCCACCTAAATGTCTGCACTGCTCTGTGATGCTCCGAAACCAACGTTAGTGGCAACAGAAGAATCGCTGCATGTCAAGCTAGTAAACACTAATGACACGTTACACTTGGCAGCAGGTAATGTTGATGTTAGCCTACCGTTAGCTACAGTAGTAACTGGATTAAACACAAATACTGACAGCTAAACGGTGTAGAGTGACTGTATTTCACTGTAGAAGATTCCAACACCGGGACGTACAACCGCCTGCCGCTAAAGCTATGAGCTAAAGGACACAAACTAGCACTTGTCGGAAAAACAAAACAGACGGGACTAAATGTTGCGTTTACTTAAAACTGGTAAACCTTATGGTGCATTCAAAGTTATTGTAAAAAAAACCTTTTCTCATCTGTTTCTTTTCTTTTAACAGCAATTTACTGGTGAAAGAAGTAATTATTAAAAGTTATTGTTATTACATTTTTAACAATCATTTATGTTAAAATGTTATGTATGTACTGTATATATGTTATATATTTGTGCTGATCCAAAAATGTATATGATCCGTGACTCAAAATCGTTATCGGAACCGTGAGTTTTTTGATCCGTTGCGCCCCTATTTGAGAGGAATGGGAAATTATATTCCCAGCCATTCTCTCATTGTTCATTATTAAAATGTGTGGTATAGTTACATATGAAATGAATTGCTCCAAATATAGGCAGTTTAAAACATGGCAACCTTATTGTCAATTTCGCCAACCAAAAGCTGATGCCTGGTTGCCAAGCCGACAACCACTAAGTGTTGAAATTAATTAATTTCAAGAGCAGATACAATAAAAAGGGGAGTTCATACTGTATCTAACTGCTTGAATTTGTCTATGAAAACCATATGTAGCAATATATATTAATATGGAGGTGGTGACGCATCGGGATATTGAATCGATTCGAATTGTTGACAGGATAATCATAATCGAATCATGAGACCAGTGAAGATTCACACCCCTAGATGACATTGCAGAGAGATTATATTTAGGACTTTTCTAGGTGGGGTTACAGCTTTATAGATAGCGCTGTGGCAGTTTTTGTATTTTTAAATAGTAATATTCTGTCGGTGATGGGTGCTGTGCACATATCTGATCCCGGCCCGGTCGCCCTGATCCCCGGCCCTCTGGAGCTCTGTGCGTGCCTCTGTCGGCAGTACGAAGGTCCACCAGTAGACATAAACCTTATTTTTAGATTCATAAACCGTACCCGAGTTCAAAAATATGTAGCATATTACCACTGACATTCCTGTAATCTTTTGCCCACTGTATTAGTGTATTATGTAGCCAAAGTGCTTGGCGCCAGTAATCAATCGTTCATCAGTGTTGATGCGCACATAATTGTCATTATTTTGGCGTGGATAGTCCTAACATTAGGCCTACATGGTCAGCTGATGGAGAGGGGGTCTGGCTTTAAGTAGGTCTATCTGGGTCTAAGGCTACATAGCAAATGTACATAGAATGTGTGTTTGTGTGTGTGTGTATGTATATATATATATATATCGAACACTTAGACATGAAATGCAAAAAAAGTCATTAATCTATTGCAAACTGTGGCCAGATGCGACTGGGGGGGGCAGACAAACGGGCATTAATTGGCACTGATTCTCCCAATGGAAGTGTGTTGGGCCGTTGCGTTTCCCCTGGTCAGCCACCGCAACACTTAGTCAGCTTCAGTTGGGTCTGAAGACTGCAAGTTTGGAAATATAAATGGGGCGTGGAGTTAGAAAGAAGTCAGCTTTCCAGACCTTTGTAACCCGCTTCTCATCTCTGCTTGAGGCTACATTGGCCGCTAATAGTATAACACCCAAATCTCTGTCCAAACTGTCTGCAGTTAAGATGCATTGTGGGGAATGTAGGCTCCCAGTTTTGACAAAGAAGATTGCATGGAATAAACAAACAATATCTCTGGTTCTCCTGCATCAATCTTTATCGTTTTTATTAAAACACTGTGCACTGTACTGCAAGTCAGACAGTGTTAGCAGTGCAAAGCTTAATCAGTGGAGTGTTTTTTTTATTTTTGTTTTTTTTTAAAAGAATACAGTAGTTTGAAATTTGGGGAATACAGTTATTTGCTTTCTTGCTTAGAGTAGGGTTGGGTACCGAAACCAACCGAAACAACCGGTATGTACTGGACAAAATGACAACATCTGTGATATCCAAAATTCTCTCTGTAAAAACCTTTGACTCTAATATATGTCAACAAAATGAAAGAACAATTTTGAACCTAGCTTTATCTAATGTTCACATATGAGTCTTTATGGTCAGAACGGGTCGGATGTCCGTCCCAAAATGGCAGCGGCACAGACGCAGGTAACAAGCCGGAGGCAGTATCTACGTGTATATATTCATGGGGCTAAACGAAGCAAAATGCCCATACAGCCGTTTGCCCTTCCCCTAGTGTTTTGTGGGCGGGGCTAAATGAGGCCATTTCCTGTTAGATGACTCAGCACTGTAAAATCAAAGCGGAATGTGATGATGCAATCGTGCCAAAAGACTTTGTTGTCATCCCCGGAATGTGACGATATCACTATGCATATGATTTGAAATGTAGAATCTTCAGCATACAGGTCAGACAAGAGTCTGATGAGCAGACGCACAGTATATGAAGGCTGTTACAGAGAGATTCAACATAATCCCAGAGTGTCCAGTTGAAAAATTACAGCAATTGATTTGATAGGAAAAAGATGGAGGCACCAAACATGGCAGATAATATTTCACCTGCAGCAAATGAGAAGCTGCTGATATATCTCACAAATGAACTGGACAAGATGAAATCCATTGCAGAGGAAAATAATCAACTTAAACGTGAAGTTAACACTTACAAGTTAAATGAAAAAAGTCACGTGTCTTTAAAGAAGGAGGTTATTGAACTGAGGAAGCAGCTGAACATAAGAAAAGAATTTTCTAAAACCTGGAAGGAAGCGCATAAACTTTTCCATGAACGCGAGGAGCAACTGATCCAGCTGACCAAAGAAAAAGACTTCCTGATTAAGCAGCAGTTGCCGTACAAACAATGCTTTCAGTCGAGACCGAAAAACGAAGACCTGGAATACACTTTGAGCTGGCAGAAGGCAGCGATATCGCAGAAAATCCATTGCCTCGAGCTGGAGGTGGAGAAACGCCAGCAACAGATATGCAAACTTCAGAAGGAGAACGGGAAACTTCAGGTGGAGAAAAACCAACTCCAGGAGGAGAAAAGCAAACTTTATATAAAGAATACTGACATTCAGAACGAGAAAAGTGAACTCGAGGAGGAGATGAGGCATCTAACGAAGGAGAAAAACAAACTTCACAGTGAGAAAAGCGTAATCCTCAGGAGGGAAGGTACCCAAAAAGAAAAGTTATGTGTCATGGACAAGATGTATTCTGATCTTGAGAAACAACTGGAACAGATAGTCACAGACCTAGACGTCAATTCACCAAACATATGCATCAACGTGAGCATGGACAAGCCACTTGCCATTGCCAAGATGCATGAGAAGAATCTTGAGTTAAAAGACACACTGAACGCCACGCTTAAGAAACTGGAGAGGAAGGATCACATAATAAGTGAAAAAGAGAAGAAGTATGAGGAGCTGAAGCAGAGTATGTCAAAGCTGCTGCCTCCAGAGAGATTCAAATCGATGCAGAAGTGCCAGTTTGTAATCCGAGATCTAAGCAAAAAGGTCAAGGCACTAATGGGACAGTTTAACATGTTCCAAGCAGTAGTTGAAGAGTACAAAAATGAGAATGGGAAACTGTTTGATAAGGTAGCAAACATCACAAAGTCATACTTAATTGAAAAAAAACGGAACTGTGACTTGTGTGAGGCCTTGAAGAAGAGTGGAAACAAAGTGCCGGAACACAAACCAAGTGCCTTCCAGGTCCCAGTCATCCCCAATGTGTTGCGCATGCAGTCCAAGGAAAAACAGGTCCACACCAAGATGCAAACCTTTAAAGCAACTCCTGCCTGTCTCCCCCCCATCTCCAAACAGCTACCTGCCGCCGGGGCATCCACCATCTCAAAAAAGAAAATCTTCAATTCTAAAGAGAAGTTGGATCTCCCCATAACCAACATGACCGATGAGTCCCATAACAATTTACGTTATGTCCTTTTCCCACCCATCTCTTCCAACTCTCTGCAGTCCGCAGCATGTCAGAAAAAAGTCTTCATGACTGAAACATCTTGCCCAAACAATAACTAGAAGGGGCACTCCGAGAGCGCAGACCTCGGGGAAGCGACAGGGGAATCAGGAAAAAAAACGGTGGAAAAATGTCTCAGCTGCAACATCCGCTCTACTTCCAGCGATGTCACCGGTGTATGGAAAAACTACGGAGTGCTACTTAGCTTTGGAAGCTGAGGTTCACAGACTTCCCCTGTTCTCTTCTCTTGTACTGCAAACTAGCTACGTTATGGACGAGGACGACTCACGGGTTAGCACTGCCACCTCATAGCAGGAAGATACTGGGTTGGATCCCCATTTGTGTGTGGAGTTTGCATCTTCTCCACGTGTCCGTGTGGGTTTACTCCGGGTGCTCCGGTTTCCTCCCACAAACAAAAACATGTATGTTAGTTGTGGTGTCTGGTGGTGCCTTCCTTGGTCAGAGGCACTGACGGGAGCACTATCCTAGGCTTGGGCGATCGCTAATATCTTCAAATCGTCCCATGTTTACTCAATCGGCGATCTGATCAGTCTGACAGGGTGGCTACATTAAAGCCGTAATTGGACATAACCTCTTATGCCTTATGCCTACATGTAATAATGTTTATTTGCCATGTTGGAGGCGAGGGAAACTCTATCGTCAACGTAAGCTGCTATAACTTAGCCCCCGGTAACGTTGATCAGTGCGAGCTGGTGTAATGCAGTTCCCGTCCCCTTCTCCGAAAAGAAGCATAGCCCATCACATGTCAGATTCATGGAAGAAAGACAGGAAACTTGTTTGCTATCAACGTTGGGGGGTTTACTCATGCGGATTAACGGGACTCAGTGGCCGGACTTGCCGCTCCACCAGAAACATCTCTCAATGAACAGTGGGGTGCAGATTCTAGATATTATTTTTTTTATAACATCTTAGTTTTGATATTGAGTTAGCTAAAATCACATTAACACCCGCGTAGGAAAACCCAACCGGCCATCATTCCTTTAATCGTCGAAATGCGATCCGATCATCAACCGGCACAAGCCAACCTGTCGGCGCCCCTGACCAAGGCACCACCAGACCACAACGACACGATTGCTTTCCCTGGTAGTGATGGGCTCAATCAGCACAGCGGGAACTTGTTTGGCAAGGTCTTGAATGTAACCGACGTTCATTTCTATGTAAAAGTTTGAAATTCCAAGTCTCGAACATTTTCATTTGAATAGTTAAGTCTGTTAAGTCACTACCACTGGAGGAGGCCATGCTTTCCCCAAAGAGTTTGTGTGCTCCTAAGTTGAAGAATTTAGGAGCACACAAAGAACTTGTAATGAAGTGTAAGAAAATGTATTAAATAATGTGTTTTTTATTTAATAAAAGGGATACAAGGCAACATTTACAAAGTGGTTTCAGTTATTTGAATACAAAAAGTGTACTAGATTTTAAAATATTTATATTTATTTAATAATTATGTAATTATTTACACTTAAAACTGCTTTAAACTATCTGTCCCTTTTGTTCGCCCCCCCCACGTGTGTGGGGATGTTGTCTGTCTTAATTGCCGCACAATGTCGCTCCAACCTGTATCTGTCTGTCTGTATCAGGCGATTGTTTTCCGGTGTCCTGTCTGTTGTTCTCGGCTGCCCATCACTCTGTCAACTCTTTCTGTTTGACTTTGTCTGATTTGTCCATCTGTACTTTCCCTTCTGCCAGTCTGTCTGCCTGGGTAACTGTCTAACTGTCTTTCAGTCTGTCGGTTTGTCCTTGCGTTAGCTGCAGTCAAAGACAACATGACATTTAAAACAGCAGGATGGGCTGATGCTAAAAGTGTGCCTAAATGTCAGCTGAGCCTACTGGTTTTACCCTCCCCTCCCTCCCCCGCTGTCCAGAGTTTTTGTTCTAACCCTCCTTTAACACTAGAACGGCCATGACGGTCATTTTGACCGTTGTGAAATTTATATGTGTAATAACTAAAAAAATACAATCCTGCTGCTGCCTGACTTTTCCTAAAAGTATTTTAATTTAAAATTGTTTTTATAAACATTACACAAAAGGCAAAGAAAATACAGTCACTTTTACCTATTTCGGCCATACACGGTCATACTGACCGCTCGGATTTTCGCGGTATTGTTTTTCATTTTTCGCGAGGTTGAAGATGGATCTTGGTTGCTTTGTAACTACCATAGTCTCTGTCAGAGAAACGTAACTAGCGGTCTCAAGTAACAAGCGTGGGTATCAGCGATGGGCCAAAGGCAAAGCCAGAGTCGGTAGCGTAGGCTGCTACGGCGTGGATGGACTCTGAGTTCTGAATCAGAAGGCAAACACTGGGCGCTCGCTCTGTGAAAGGCTGCTCACATGTTCATATAACTTTATACATGCTACAACTGGCTGGAATCATTGCACACATCCTCTCCAAGGAGTGCACCAGCAGTAAAATTGTCCGGAGGAAGTTCATGCAGCAACTGGCAGAGGAGCAGAGAGCGGAGATTATGGAGGAAAGAAGGGCAGCGGCGCACGGTCCGAGCAGCGCTGCGCACCGCAGCAGACGCCAAAACGGAGGCAGTGCCAGGTTAGGTTATAGCTAAATGTTCAAATGAGATACTTCGGATTGTTATTTGGCTGTTATGAGTTAAGTTGAATGAATTTCCACACCATATTTTTTCGGGATATGAATGTATGAAATAATTGCGGTTTACTATGCCATGATATGAATTATTGAAACACGTATTACTACTGAAATGTATAATTTAAACACGTTAAAGTGTACATTTCGGTGTTATTACGTTTTTCTAAAGATATCCTAGCACAATACATAATACAATATCGCAATTAGGTATGTATCATGAGAGATTCTAGAGTTTTGGGATCTGGCGGTCAAAATGACCGCTCACGGCAGTTCTAGTAGTTATGGAATTCCGACACTTCTAGTGTTAACCACCCGTGTTTCTCTCTAAAGCCCAGTTCCGACCAAAGATTCGCCACAAGATGAGTTGAAACTTGCAACTACTTGCAACACGTCGGTCTGCAACGTTCTGAAAGCTGCCACCGCACACCGATGCGGTGAGGTGTATCATCTCCATTGCAACGACTCTTCGTACGTCCTTCTAATTTCCGACTTTCAGGCTTTTTTGTAGCTGGATATCATTTGCTGCATCTAAATATGAATGTGTGTGACGTTTGTGATAGTGTTGTCTCGCATTGCCAGACCTTCCTCCACAGCGCTGCGGAAGAAGGTCTGGCTAGTCCACACAGCATTCCGGGATAGGCGAAAAACATGCTCTGGTTTATTGGCACGTCTTTAAACCAATCACAATCGTCAAAGGCGGCGCTGCAAAATAGCCTCGGGAAGGAACTTGTTTTGGTGGAAGATGTGTACGTTCAAAAGTTGTTTTAGTCGTGCAACAGAAAACTCCGATTGGACAGATAGTCTAGCTAGCTGTCTGGATTTACCCTGCAGAGATCTGAGGAGCAGTTAACCATAGTCCTCATTAGAGATCTGGCCCAAAAAATCAAGCCCGACCCAATCCGAGCCCGTGCACGTTGTGTCCGAGACCGGCCCGGCCCGACACGTTAACTGGAATTATGAGCCCGAGCCCGATTTCAACCCGACACTTTTTTTAATACGTGGGCCGTTATAACTGACGTTCTCAACTACAATTCAGAGTTGTTTGAACTCAACGCATTTCTCTGTGAGGGCTTGCTTCGCCCTCATGCTTGGAGAAGTAACAAAAGAGGACGTTGAAGGCTGACTGTCATCTTTTCTGCCACGGCGAGCCTGCTTCATGTGTCTATTCATCATCCAAGTCCCCGTTTGATTTGCTGTCATAGGCGAGCAGCGTGCCGCACTCAGCCTAATGCACTCGACAAAGCCGACACACATGTTGTCACTGCCCACGACTTGTTTCAAATGGTTCCATACCTCCGACTTTCCTCCACACTTGCTCAAAGGTAATTCTCCCGTTTTTCTTTTTTTCTTTCCATCCTCAAGCTCCATGTTGCACTTAAGCTCCACCATACAGCCCAGCAGCCCCGGTGTGATGCGTGCGAGAGGAGGAGACTCTGCGCGTGACACGTGTTGCATTTTGTAACTGTAGTCCAACTTGTGTCACTTTTTGGACACATTTGTTACTTTGGCCTAAATATAGCCTATATAGATAATATTTCTGATTATGGCATAGCTTTCTCCCCACCCAATTAGGCTAGCACCGGAGGCAGCACCGGAGCGATCCCGGAAGTGGAAGGTCGTGGATATAGACTAGGGACAGTGAGATACTTGCTTCAGTTGCATCTCTAGTTATGAATCGGCGAGAATGTTTTATTTATGTGATTCATGGCTTTGTTGTAGGCGCTCCCTCTCTTCAGTCACTCTCTAACTCGGGGGCGCTCGTTGAGCCTCAAACTCTGCCATTTTGACCAGTTGACAGTTTGTAACCTAGAAATACCATGGATTATGGATACGTTTATTTCTATAGTTTGTACCTGATTTTACAAGCCAACTTCGCTATTGGCTGTTGAGACAGGTGATGTCATCAGCTGGCTAGATTGCCACCGCTTCAACCTTTCCCTGCGACATTCTAAAACGGTTTTGTCTCGTAGTGAATCTTAGGTCTGAACTGGGCCTAACCCCTCACCCCTCTTCCGAAACCTTCTCCCTCCCTTATTTCCCTAACCGTTCTGATATATCCCAGGAATACCTCTGTCTGATGTCCACATAATCTTATTTTAATGACTACTTTATTTAATAAATATTTAAAGGTCCCATGGCATGAAAATTTCACTTTATGAGTTTTTTTTAACATTAATGAGTTCCCCCAGCCCCAGTGGCTAGAAATGGCGATAGGTGTAAACCGAGCCCTGGGTATCCTGCTCTGCCTTTGAGAAAATGAAAGCTCAGATGGGCCGATCTGGAATCTCCTCCTTATGAGGTCATAAGGGGAAAGGTTACCTCCCCTTTCTCTGCTTTGCCCGCCCAGAGAATTTGGCCCACCCATGAGAGAGAGACATCATGGAAACAAACAAAGTGGCAGTTGGTCAAGGCCACAACCCCACCCTCCACCTTGCCCCCCCCTCCCTCTCCCTCAATAGCATTTAAAGCTACAGACACAGAAATGGAACATCCTAAGGAAATCTCATTGTGGGACTGGCTCTAGTGGCTGTAATTCTGCACCAAGGCTGAATTTTGGGAAAGAGACTTCAGATACAGTATTAGGGGATCACTAAGGTCTATATAAAAGAGACTTCAGATACAGTATTAGGGGATCACTAAGGTCTATATAAAAGAGACTTCAGATACAGTATTAGGGGACCACTAAGGTCTATATAAAAGAGACTTCAGATACAGTATTAGGGGACCACTAAAGCCTATATAAAGGCATCCAAAAAGCAGCATGTCATAGGACCTTTTAATAAATATTTTATTGATTTTTACATTAACAAAGAACCAGACAGCTCCGATCTTGCCAAATTACAACAAAGTAATAATGTACATTGTACATGGTACATCAGCACACATTAGGGTCATATCATATATGCTGTTATTTGCATTAGAGTCTTGTCAAAGGACTTATTTGTGAAGGCAAGGTGCAAACACTCTTTTCTGCAATAGACCAAAAATATCACTAGTAAGGTAATCGAGAAGGGGTTGCCGTATATTATAAAAGACATTGTTAGTACCCTTTAAAATAGCGCTAAGCTATTCCATAGGAAAAACCTTAAATGTTTCTCTGTACCATTGTGTAATTGAGGGAGGCTTCTCCTTAATCCACTGGAACAGAATACATTGCTTCGCCAAAAGCAGTTTAAATACAATAAAGTCAGCTGTCAGGTAGGCAAAGATAGCTGTCCCCTAGGTATACTCAGAAGAAAATTTGAATAACTTTTAATGAAAATAAAATAATCTAGTGTATCCATATCTGTAATTGGGCTTTAACGGTTCTTGAATTTGTGACGAACCGGCACGGTACAGGGGTCACAGAATACACACGGTATTTAGACGAATGAACGTTATGCAGGACCAAAGTTCACAAGTGCAAGTTCTGCCTGGAACGTTTACGCTGTCAGTAACATTTGCTGAGGTTAGCACAAGTTGATTGGTGTGCAAGTCAGTCACACTATGGCGAGCGCAAATGAAACGATATGAACTTAACAAACTGACCTAACTGAATGAGACAAAAGGGGACATATATACTGGAAAACCAAGATAGACAGACATAAACTACAACTACATAATCCAAAGAAACCAAACTAAACCTAAATCCCCCCTCCAACATGGCAGCAGATGGTACGGCCCAATTGGCAGCCCAAAGGATATAATAGTTCATCACCCTTGGCCACGCCTTTCCTTAACCAGGTAGGACCTCCCACCAGCGTAGTAACAAGACAACAACATAATGATTAATATAGCAGAAAAATGATCATGTGTGCACTCAATATAAACCGTGTAAAGCCAAAAGCAAGTAAACATGTAGATTACAAATTAAACAAACGGTGTAATATGTACTTTTGTGTGCATGAATCGTTTGGGGTGTGGCTGACTGCAAAAGAAATGAATGTGTGTACTTCACAAAATGGGTTGAAAATGTGTACCATGTTACCATTGCTGGCTGTTGTTAACCTGTGTGGCCTCGGCCATCCCAGTACCCCATACATTTGTTTTCTTTTCCACTGTACTGAACTCGAACACCGACCGCGACTTCTAAACCTGGGTATGAACTGAACTGTAACACCCCTAATCTATAATTCTGTCAATCTATGTAACTATTGATTACAGGAAGAAAAACGAATTGGCATCACCCTAGTACACACTCATTTTTTCGCCTTATATCTGACTCTGCCTATGCTTTCTTGTTTCCTCTGTATGCCTGTATACGGAGTATGCATTCAGTTTATAGCACAAAAGCAATGACAAACCTAATTGACCCATTGACTAATGCGTATTCGTTTGTGTGTGTTTAGGATCATCCATGAGGACGGTTTCTCTGGCGACGACGTAAAGCAGTACAAGCCTGTGGTTTACAGCAACACCATCCAATCTCTGGCTGCCATCGTCCGTGCCATGGATACACTGGGCCTGGAATACGGAGACAAAGAACGGAAGGTCAGCACTTGTCCCCCTGTGCTCGCACACACACATTCCAAACACGTCCACCAGACACATATCACAATCACATTCACACACAGTGACATTTCCACTTAATTTTTCAAATGCTTTCACCAAATGTGTGCAGTGTATGATAACATACAGCCCGACTGACATGTAGCACAGAAACAAGACCGTCAAAGATGGAAATGTCTCAAGAAAACTTAAAGGTTAATTTCGGGGGTTTTTTTCAACCTGGTTTCTATGTTCCATTGCAGCTGCGAACCGGGCTACAATGTAATCATATAGGGGAAAATGCAAATCGTCAGTTTATGTCCACGAAAGGTGCTGTGTTTTTGTCCCTGACAGACTCATATTGATTTTTTAACCAGAAACGGCTCAGAAATCGCTATCGCCAAACTCACCAGACTCCATTTAAATAAACAATACTTTAATTTTGTATAGATCCAGCATATTTCCACAGGTAAATAGGTGAATTAAGGGTTTATTTCAACCAAACCAGAGTGGGGATTATTGGAACAGCGGAAAGACGAACCAACACGGCTTTTAATAGTTATATTTTGTTTCTGTTGACTTTGAATGAAGTGTATTTTACGAAAATTACTGTTTATTTAAATGGAGTCTGGGGGGTGTTTGGCGATAGCAATTCCGGGGTCTTTCATGTTCAACAAAAAGGGTCTTACTCTACAAAAAGGTCCATCTCTGTAGGGATCCTTTCCATAATGTTGTCAGACACTTAGAACAGTAATCTGAGCCTGTCAGTGGCAAAGCAAGCACTTTTAGTGGACGTACATTGACGATGCGCAATTGCCCATTAACTTACATTGTAGCTCGTTTCACCACTGCCAGCTGCAGCGCTCTTGCTTTATACCGGACCAACTTCAAAGATTGTTGTTCCGATCAGTCACTTAGACACAAAACATGGGAAAATATGGTCCAGGTTGAAATAAAAAGAACAAAGTTTGGTAACTTTGTTCTTTAAGGTGCAACCCGGCTTTAACGCTGTTTTTTTTGGCTTAGCAGGTTAGTTGGTGGGCAAGGTTAACGCTCTTCTGATGAGTCACCGTAAATAAACCGAAAAAAAAAATGAAGTGTCATAACTATACACGGCAGTTAATGAATCAAAATAAAATTTGTTAAAAAAAAAAAGTTTAAAGAAGAGAAACATATCGTAGTTTATGAGAAAGTGAAAAAGCATGAGAGGGAAAGATAAAGGAAAGGAGGTTATTTAGGAGAGAATGGAGAGAATGTGACAGTGGACAAGAAACAGACTATGCTGTGTTTAAACTACACTCTACATCTGACTTCCCCTCAAAGTAACCACATGACTGAGATGCTCTACTCACATCTATAAAGGATGAGGAGTAGATCTTTAAAATTTGACACCTAATTCACACATTTAAAAAAAATATATAGCTAGATCTTTTGCAATCAATCCTTTTTCAACACATTCTTTACAGGTTGTTTTTTTTTTTTTTTGAACATGCGCTAACTTGTGCTAACATGCATTGGTCCAAACTGAAATCATATTCACAATCTTATACACAACTCTTCACACAGTCGGCGAAACAGAAGTCTATGTGCTGTGAATCATATTTCATTGCTTTCAAACAAAATGCATCCAATCACCACATTTTCCAATATCCAGTGCGATACACTATATGTCTGTCTGCAGCACATCGTTCAAATGCTAACACGCTGTTTTCAAAAACACATTCAGAACAGAGTGATGGAACATTTTGTGGATTTCGGCAGCAACCATATTGAAATGAAAATGTAGAAGATCTTAGCAGAATATTTACAATAAAATGAAATAATAATCATTCCAAACAGCTGATTGCAATTTCAGCTGAAAGAGATGAATGACATTAGATGTGATGATGATGATGATGATGATGATGAGAACTTGTGGCCAAAATAGAGAAGGCTTTTTCCTGGCTCAGAATGGGCCTTTGTTGGGGTAACTACGCACGACTATAAGCATGATCAGTCTGCGTTCAGTCAAGGCAAAGAGTCTGTGTTAACTTATTTGACAGAAATCAATGCATTTTTCTGTTATTTCTGACAATTTGATTTAAAAAAAATAATAATTAAAGTGCTCATATTATGCTTTTTGGCTTTTTCCCTTTCCTTTATTGTGTTATATATCTTTTTTGTGCACGTTATAGGTTTAAAAAGTGAAAAAGCCCAAAGTCCACCCCAAAGGGACTTACCATCTCCAACAGAAAACACTGTTCACAAACTGCTCCAAACAGCTCTGTTGTAGTCCAGCCTTTACTTCCGGGACAAACGTGCGTCACTTTGTATACTTTGTATATAACGCTCGCCTAGCTGCTAGCGTGGCACGCCCTCATACTCTGCTTCTGACTGGCTAGTAGTCCTTCCTTACCTAGGTACTGCGCACGTGCGACTCCCAACAAAGATGGTACAGAAGTGAGACGCCTCACTCTGTAGCTCAACACACAGGGTGAAAAGAGGAGCTGCAGCAATGTGCAGTACGACAAAAAATATGGTGTTTTTTCAAAATTAAACCACGTAACCCTATTCTGGTGCTCTAAATACAGTTATGAACCTGAAAATGAGCATAATATGAGCACTTTAAATGAATCCCCTGGAGAGTATGACACAGCCTGACTCAGGAGATATTCAAGTTTATGTTCTGCTTGTTTAACGGTTGTTTTGCTCTTTAACACACTATTTTGATTCTCAACTCTCATCATTTTGGTGCGAGTGATTTTCCTTTGGGGCTGGCTAAGACCTCTTTGGGGCAAAAAATCCTCTATGCAGGGATAACTCTGTCACAGTACAGCACAGTGTGAGTGATTATACTATAACCTACATGTTGATGTTTTTTTTCTTTTGTAATTAGAGTATTGCTCGTGTTGTTTTTAGGTCTGTGTGTTCCACGTGACCATGTCCGCTTCTCTGAGTGAGAGGTGTTGCCAGTGTAGAGCTTATTTTGAGACATGTATGACGTGTTTTGTCGGTGTGAGTGAGCTTTGGGTGGGAATGCAGACTTTGAGAAGAGTTTAGAAAAAGTGGCTTCAGTATTAAGTTAATATATCATTTTATATAAGCTAACCCTCACTCTTTACACCTTACTGCCATTTTGACTTGCTTTCTCTCGTTATTGTCCTCTCTCTCTCTCTCTCTCTCTCTCTCTCTCTCTCTCTCTCTCTCTCTGTGTATAATACACTGTATTAGTCACAAATATTCAACTCCACCTGTCCTTCCATTGTTTTTCGCCCCCTTAGCTTGCTCTCACCTCGTCTTCTGATAACACACACACACACACACACACACACACACACACCCCCCTCACATCTGTTTCCCTGGCCTTGGCCAGTTGCTGTGGCAACCCGGTGTTTTGCCTTGCTCTCAACACATTCCGCAAGGGCCTTGTGACACGCACACACACACACACACACACACACACACACACACACACACACACACACACACACAATGATAGCAAGCTTGAAATAGACCGTTGCCCGTTGTCACTGCTGTATGAAGCTTCAAGCTGTTTTCACTCAGCTTTCAAAGAAGAAGCTGCTCCATGGTCCTAATAACAACTCAATTCATGTTATTATTATTATTATTATTTTTTTTTCATTTTCATCAGATTCTAAATGACTTTCATTAATTATTAGTTGACCATTTGCTTAACCCCACCCCTGGCAGTGATTTTCTAATCGCTTACCAACCGTGAGTAGGTACAGCAGGCCTGTCGAGTTTTGGATTTCTCTGCACTTAAAGTGGTGTGCATGAGGCTGTAGTGAGAGTGATACTTTGCATATAAAGAGTTTGGAAGGTACTGTTTTTGTTGTTGTTTTTTTTGCCTCTCCAAAACCAAAAATATGAGCAAAAGTATATGGAATGGATAACACGGTGTGTTTGTCTGCTGTAATATAAGCTACAAACGTTAGTGGGTGCTGGTCTTGGATGCTGGAAACAGCGTTTTCAAACGACTAATGAAGCTAACGTTACCTCAATTAGCTAGCTAGCTAGCTACAGCTGATAAGATCTGCTAGCGACCGCCGCAAAACGCTAGCTAGTAATGAGAAGGGGCTTTTAGTCTGAAATTAAGGACAGAAGGAATTTTGAGTGGTAAATCTACAACATTTTTATTGTAAATTGCATATTTACTGTGTACAGGCATAGCAAGGGTAGTAACTAAGGGGGCGGGGCTTAGTTGGCGAACAGCCAGGAGATTATAACGAATGTCTGAATATCATCAACGCAGTGTCTAACCTGTGTAAGGAGTCGTATATAAGCAAGAAGGATACTCAAATATGAATAAAATTGCAGTTCATTGAACTTTAAAAAAAAGTTCTGTACAGTCATTTTGTTTTCATATCTGTCAGGATATCTAAATGTGTATCTATCCAGTACTGTTATTTATTAGCAAATACTGGCAGATAAATCAAGCTGTTGATGTTTCTCTCCGACATTAGCTTTACACTTGAGTAAACTGTCAAGGCACAGCTGAGCTTTCCTTCACCTCAACTGTACTGGTCATTTAGAACTGCAGTTAGATTTTTAGAACTGACTCTGAATAGCTTCAGTGGATCTTAAGAGCGAGCCTAGGGCAGTAGCGTAGAGATATGTATTTATTTTTCCTTTTTGATTGTGTGCCAGTGTGTACATGACCTATGAACTGGCCTTAGGCTCCATTTCCTCTACACTAATTGCTTCATGCATCCACACAATTCTTTGGCTGCCTTACGTTATGTGTGCGCGTGCATGCGCAACCTTATTTGTTCAATGTCGCTAAAACCAGCTGGAAGAAATAAATGAAGTCGGAGGCAGAATGTTGCTTGTGGTAGACACGCACGCACACAACACACACACACACACACACACACACACACACACACACACACTGTACATATAGCAGAAGCAGCAGATGGAGATTAAATCAACAAAGTCCTATCATTTTGTCATATCTCATTTTTCATTGCCCTCTTCCTTAAAAAAAGTCCAAGCTTTTTTTCAGCCGAACTTTCAACAATATTCTACTTAGTCTGACCCATGCACCTTGTCTCTCCTCACATCATTGCAGTTGTTAATGTGGCAACTTATAGGCTACACTATTTTAAGATAGAAGCACTGATGAAGAGAAGGAAATGAAGGACACAGGTGCTATTGGGCTGCGGCACGCACACACACACACAACAACTGACATCAGAAAAACACTTTGTGTCTCGATGGAGTGTGGAAGCGAGAGTGGGAGGAAGACGAGACGGAGATGACAAAGGGATTAGATGAAGGGATAGACAGAATGAGAGAGAGAGAGAGAGAGAAAATGGGAGAGAAAGGGAGCTGGCAGACAGGTGGCTGCCTGTTGTTGTGGAAACCAGCTAGTTATCCTTGTGTGTGTGTGTGTGTGTGTGTGTGTGTGTGTGTGTTCTAAGATGTGGGTGTGTGAACAACGCCCCTCTGATGATAATGTTCCCTCTGCTTGTTAAAGAATCAAACAACCTGCACATGGCCACACTTAAGTGTAGTTTAAAGTGGAGGTAAGTATGACACGTCTCCTGTATACTGCAGTCTCCTTTACTTATTTTGGCTTTTGAAGTGTGTTGTAAAGTTTCCAAACCTTTTAAACAAGTACATCATGCAAGCCTTTGAGAACATTTTCTTTTGTTTAAAATGTTACCTAAGTACTATTAGCTAGAGATTGCAGTCTAAGGCAATGTATTGACAACACATAACAAATAATTTCTGTAATAGAGCAACAAATGCCTTCAACGGTTTTATCTGTACACTTTGTTGAACGCATTTAGACCGAAATAACACTGCTGGTTATATATATTTTCTTTACTGTTAACAAATCCCATGAAAAATTGTGCCTATTAAGAATGGTTGTCTGTGTATCCAAAGCCTGCTTTAGAGTATATCTTATTTCTCTGTGCCATTAGGCTCCATTGTTTGTCCAAAACCATTTAAAACGCGTAAATGAGCCACACTGTTGCCTGGGTGACGTGTTCCTTTCTGTGAATGAACGTGGGCACTGTAGTTTGACTCAATCCCACATACACACTGCCCACGACATTCTGCGACCAGCCAGCCCAGCCGGACCAGGCGCCACCGAGGGCGGTGTGACCGCCCGGGGGGAAGAGATGTAAGAGAGCCGGGCTGTTCCACTAGCCAGCCTGCTCCTGGCTGATGTCCAGTCGCTGGAAAGTGGAATGGGCGAAACGGAGACGGGGCGCATTTTAGTCCCGCCCCCACCGTGGGGGAAAAGAATTCCCCACCCTCCATTGACTTGTATTTGCGTGAAGGTTCCTCCTGCTGTGTGGTGATATTCACTTCCAACAATGTAAAGAACCCACAACTTAGGTTTTTATAAGCTGCCGATCCGAAAAACAGACGCGAGGAATGAGCAGGAAGAATAGGAAGACTGTGAGATCCTGACACTAAGCTAACGATATGTTCGGCGTTACGTGTGTTAGCTTAATTTACAGACAGACAGGCTAAAACTGGCATTTGGATATTTGACTTTGTAACAAAATGCCTGCTGCAAACGTAGCGTCGGACATAACGTTTTACAAATGCCGCAAACATGTCGGCAGTGTGGATGTTGTGAGGGCTAGACTAGGACTGTATAAACTTTCCTGTTTTGGCTGATTTCGGTTTCCAGCTTCCAGCTTGGAAGAAGGCGACGGGAGAAACAATGTCAGACACGAGAGCAAAATCGCAAATGCTGGACTACAAAGACTTTATTGCTGAGTTTGCGGGCAAGACGGCAGGGAAAGTGACTTTCACTTTATCCAGCATGGTGAGTCGGCCGCTATATAAAGCTGTAGAAGGAATACGAAGTAGCATGCGGCTGAGCTGCCATGCTGTAGGTCAGACGGCCTATTATTCTGACAGCTAAATAGTCCGTTATCGCTCTGAACACCAAAATACAAATACAACTACCTCTGTGGCAATCTATTTTGGCATGTATTTCAGCAACATGACGTCCACATTTAACACATGTACACACAGCAGTGCATGAGAACACACACACACACACACACACACACACACACGGATATGACTATAGCTATTCTTTGAATAACGGCAGTCCCCGGGACAGCATATTCTGTTTGGATATTCAGAATAAGGCCTTTTTCCGAATATAGCATTTTCCGATTAAGACGTGGGATATTCCGGTATTATTTGGGTTTTAGAGGCATTCTTTGGACATATATGCAGCGCATTTGGAATATGTGTCTCAATCGGGGTTTTTACGGCCAGTTTACGGCCTCTTGCCTGTTTACGGTCTACAGTCAGCTCTGTGCGTTGCTATGGTTGCTGTACACAAACCAACCAGGCAACAGTTTGCAAGGCTGCAGACCTGAAAAAACATTATCAAAGACTTGGATAGCAACGGGCTTTTGGATATGCGCACACATCGCTACGCCGACCTTTTCAAGAAGCTGGTTGAAGGAATGAAAGAGGGGCGCCGTGTTCGCACGCTCCAAGTCCGCCACCGCTGGTGAACTTTGAAAAAAATCTTATTTTGAGCGGCTACATGTAAGCGGGAATGTTGGTGGAATATTCACTTTCATTAGCCACGTAAACAGCTTAGTCGGAATATCGTCTTTTTCGGACTAAGGGCATAAACCCGGAACATTATGTGCATGTAAACGTAGTCATTGATTCTGTTTGTGCATCAAGGTGTAATGAGCAGGGCCTCGCACGTTGAGTTCGCACAGGGCCTCACACCCCCCTGTGCCGCTATAGATTCCTTCCAACCAGGTTAAGAAGGTCATTGTATGGACCAAGCCTCCACTACACACACTCACATTCAGATGTTTGAAGTTTGTTTGTGTGTTTGAAGTGTGTCAGTCCGCCACCTTCCTGCAGCGCTGAGCTCCCTTTGATTTTTGTTCCCTCCCCTCCCCTCCGCTCCTTCTCTTTTGTTATTTTCAGCATCCTCTCTTTGTCTCTCCCCTCCTGGCACCCTCTCCACTTTAGCCCAGTAGATCAATAAGATGCGCTCTGTATAAGGCACCTGGTTGGCTGGTCCATTCCTCAAGACATTCGATATTTAATCAGTGCTGTGAGATCAATAATCTGTGGGTTATGGCAGCAGAGAGAGAGAGAGAGAGAGAGAGGGAGGGAGAGTATCCTAGCAACAGTAAGAACCATGAGATGATATACTGTACGTCATATTTTTTGAGATATTGCAGAGCATCTTCAACGCACGCTTCAATAAGGTTCACGATTTTAAGTTCATCAGATGTTCTCACTTTTTATTTTTAAACAGAATGAGCTGCCGACAAATGGCTGAAAGCTATTCCTTCATTTATATGAACTGTGCAAAACAACAGACTGGAGTTGTATTGTATCTTAATTAAGAAACATTAATAAAAACAAAATTAAAAAATGAATTATAACATTTGTAAAACAAAACCCACATCAAAATAATGAAATAAATAGAAGAAAAACCTCTTCAAATAAATAAACTAAGAAGACGCAGTGACGTCTGACGTCAAACAAGTGAAATCTAAAGTAGATTACGCCCTAGGCCGTTTACAAATTGCATCGCGTTTTTTTTTTTTTTTTTACAGGTTGTAATCTTTAAAAAAAATTCATATTGATTTTTAACCGATTCACCATGCATCGTTACATCCCTAATTTATACTGTGGATGAACAGTTGGCACACAAGTTTTTCAGTATTCATAAGCTGCCAAGTACAGTGACAGCACTCCACTGCGGGCTGCACTGAAGCATCATGGCTCGGTTCAGTAGCTTGTTTCACTGTCAGCCTTTGGTTTGCATCGGAGGACCAGCTGGGGCCTTCCTATAGTTGGCATGTTCTCCTTTCTCTCCCACAGTCCCCAGACACACCGGTTGGGCGATTTGGCTGCTCTCAATTGCCTGTAGGTGTGAATGTGAGTATGAATGTGTGTGTCTGTGCGTGCCAGCCCTTGTGATAGACTGGCAAGCAATGCATACTGGGATGGGCTCCAGTGCCCTGCGACCCTGAACAGGCTAAGCGGTTTAGAAAACGGATGGATGCCTGACTCGGTAACATCTCAGAGACCCTTAGTGAGGAGGAGCCAGTTATTATACATTTCCCCCAAGAGTGTTTGTGTGTCCTCAAAATGTTAGGTTAGGTGGCCTGTAGTTTAGCTCAAAGCCCCAGCATGCCTAGGTACATTCTCACAGTGCTGCCAGCTGTAGGCTCTTAGTCTAACCCTAAAGATATTCAGTTTAACATCATACCGTATATGACAGAGAAAGCATCACATATGCATGTTTGAGAGCCTGGAAGAAGTGAATTTGGGGAAGTTCTTGCTTTTAAAAAAACGTTTCTGTCAATTAGCAATTCAATGAATCCACTAATCAGATCTACAAACTGTATATAAGAGACGGTCTGACTGAAAGTGTCGCAGGGCGTTGATGTTTTATGTGAGACAGTATCAAATAGTGAAAAGAAAAATCTGAGATTGAATAATGAAGACCGAATGATGCTTGTTATTTCTGCTTGTTAGCCATGGAAGGCGAGATTAGTTCTGAGAAGAAAAGTGTGTGTCTGCATGTACATTTGACTACGACCCACTAGGGCAGCACAATTAATCGCAATTGGGGGGGGGGGCACAATATTTGTTGAAGGCAAAATATGTGTCAAACCATTCTGAATGAAGTATTGTAGTGCTGCAGAGACGTCCCGGCCTACAAATCCTATCCTACAGACTAAAGGAAAAAAAACGTTGTTTGGTACAGAGCCTCGCAAAAATCGCACCGTAACCAATTGCATTTTTATTTTATTTGAATGTTGTTCAATGAAAATGAGAACGAGACAAAATTGATCATTGCCTCCAATATCGTGCATCATATCGCAATTGCAATATCCGTCAAAACTATCGCAATTAGATCTTTTCCTCATATCGTGCAGCCCTACGCCCCACTCAGTGGCCCTCATTTATCAACCTAGGTCATACGCACGTTTCATAAACGAGGGCCATTGTGTTTTTGACTCCACTTAGCTATAGCCTCTCATTCCGTTGCCCTCTTGTCTTTCCTGTGTGTGCGTCAGTGAACCAACAGTGCCTTTTAGATATAGTAAAGCCTGCGAAAACACGTCAGAGTGCATAACATCAGAAAGGCTCAGAGTAGGGCCTTTAGGGGAGGCAACAAACACACACTCGCACCCACACACAGCTAGTTCTGTACCAGAGCTCCATAAATTGCCCTGTAGCTCTCTAGCCACTCACACACACACACACACACACACTACACGGCGTGTCTCTCGCTTACCTCTTCATTGTGTTTGCCAGGCTGGTGCTGCCAGCATCATCTGACAGGCACATGGATCTGTCTCGCCCTGCCACAACACCGCACCTCTAAGAACAGGACCATGATGCCTTGCTCCTGTCGCCCCCAGTTACCAGGGCCGCCAATCACCAGTGCTGGTTTGCTAAGCTCTGCTTAGCAAAAGCCTCACACTACCAAAAACCAAACACACATACACAGGTCATTCAGTGACTACATGAAAATCCTGACAAGTGATTGGAGGAGAAATTTAGTCCGAACAGCTGCGATTGAGAATGACTTTCTACAAAAGGGGAAAAGAAAAAAATGACTGTTAAAGCCATACTTGATACCATTCCTACATCTATTTCTGTAGAGAATGGTGTAGCGTGAGGAGGAGAGAAAACGTTGAGTGTTGGGGTATCAACGAGTGTATAATTGTATCGGTTTGTTCTGTTCCTCTGCGAGATCCCTTTAACAACAGAACACAATGGAGTAGTTCAAAATAAATGGTTTGATGTCAGTGAGTCACTTAGATAGGCTTGTGATCAGTCACTCATGAAGGCAGCCGTCATGCATGTGCGCGTGTCCAGTTGCCTCATGGGGCTGTGTGTAAGTTACCTCAGGGACTGGGTTCTCAGGTGCTGAGAGGGAGGAGGAGAGAGAAAGCGAGAGGGAGAGAGATGAAATATTCTCCCTCAGGTGTAAAACATGATGAACAGAGCGAAGGAGGAGAGAAAAAGAGCACAGAGGGAGGGAGGAAGGGAGCACTGGAGATGGTCCTTAGGGGTTTAGCACATTGGCACACCACAGTGCTATTGTGTGTGTGTGTGTGTGTGTGTGTGTGTGTGTGTTCTTGTTTAACTACATTTGTGGGGTCCAAAAACCGTATAGTATATATATACAGTATACTTGTGGGGTCCGGACAGCTTTGTGGGGCCAAAATGCTGGACCCCACAACTTCAAAGGGCTGTTTGAGGGTTAAGACTTGGTTGTAGGATTAGGGATATAATTAGGTTATGGTTAGGGTGAGGGTAAGGGTTAAGGTTAGGCATTTAGTTGTGATGGTTAAGATTAGGGTAAGGGGCTAGGGAATGCATTATCTCAATGACGGGTCCCCACAAAGATAGTGAAACACGCCTGTGTGTGTGTGTGTGTGTGTGTGTGTGTGTGTGTGTGTGTGTGTGTGTGTGTGTGTGTGTGTGTGTGTGTGTGTGTGTGTGTGTGTGTGTGTGTAAAGCACCCTGTGTTAATCTCATCACATTTCCATGCCTCTGCAAAACAGCCAGATGTCATCAATCACTGTTAGTTCAGACCACAGATGCTGTTCTGTATACAGCACTGTATATGCTGTTTGCAAACACACAAAGACACACTCGGAAGAGCAATCGGATGATATACCGTAAGATTTGTCAACTGGTAGAGATTTTGCTTTGTTAGCATTTATACCAAGGTATCTATCCCTTTACTGGCTCTGGTTGTATTGACCAATTGAAGGCAATGTTGCAAAATAATGCGCAGAACTTATTCATTTCATTGGTTGTATAAATCCTATTTTCTAATGTATTTTGTTATGTGTTATGTTACTGTGGATGAACACATATCTTATGCGTCTAACAAAGTTGCAAAAATATTTTCAATATCTTTCACATCTCACATAAGACACATATTGTTGAGAAAAACATCTTCTGGCTCTATATAACCCTATGATTTAGCCTTTTATATGTTATGGTATTACAAACGTATAGTATAGGCAAGCACACACAAATCCAGCACTGGCCCCATCTTTATATTCCAAAAAAAAAGTGTTAGAATGGTCACTTACTCCAGCTGGAATGCCCATACTGCCCCTTTTATTTCAAACCCTGGAGTTATTAAACGTATTTAACATCTCGAACTTCAGATAGGTACCTTTTGTGTTTCAGTTTTGTAACAATGCTCTTCCCGTTTCCTCTCTTCCCACAGTTTCTTTGTATCTCGGTCTCAGATCCATTGTTACCACACCAGATCTGTTAATATATAGTATAGTCAGTTCTACAGAACTAACCGTGGCCAGTTTTCAGTCGTGTACAGAGGTCTAGTTATATGGGACCGTTTTTCTGCTTCCTTTTCACAGTCACTCCTCATTTATGATTTAAAAAAAAAAAAAGAAAATCCTAAATGACTTCTGTTGATGAAGTACAGCGCTATGTAAATGTAGTTATGATACAGTGTATAGGCTTAACACAGTGTAAATATGTTACTGTAATACATATCTTCTCTTCTCCCTTGTTTTCTATCTGTAGCACCCCTTGTCTAAAATTTGTATTCTTGTCTTTCCTTTAAGTATTTATTTTTCTTTCCTTTAAATATTTAAAAAAATATATTTATGTTAATTTGGAAATTTGTGGCAAACATGTACAGCTGTCTGTAATTTCAATGTTAGGTGGGTTCCTTTTACACGCCCTTAGGTTGTTTTTTTAATCCCACCTGTGCATTATGTTATTGTACATTTCTTCTTTTGTATTTTAGATGCACACATAATGAAATAAAGAAAGAAAGATGTGGCTTCAGTATTAACAACATTGATTTAAGTCAACTTTTTAGTTTAATATAGGTTGGAACAATTCCTGCTATATATACTGCTAGTTTGTCACAAATTAAACTGTGGGAGAAATCCAGCAGTAGATGGGGTATAGTATTTGTATGTTACGCAATTTAGGCTTTTGTATACTGACATTCTTTGACATTGTTGTGCTTGGATTCCTCTCTGTTCTTTGTTCAATGTGGCAGCCAACTGCTGGTGTAGCTAATTAGGCCAGGCTAAAAATAGACACTCTACTATAAGATTCATATATCATCTCTGTCATACAAAACCTCAGATGTGTAAATCTCCTGCCTCCCATCCTGTTGTCAACTGGCTAGTCAGTATATGCCAAAGTATGGTTTTCAACATTTGTAAGTCAGTGTTTATGTAATGTAAGAGTCTCACAGCAAAAAAGAATCAAAACATCTTTTTTTCAAAAATGTATGAGGATTTTATAGGTGAACAGTGGTTAAATGATTGCGCTCACCAAGCATCAGCCCAGTTAGCCAACCATCACATGCACTGAGGAAAAAAATCTTTCAATCTCAGCCTCACTGACAAAGAACACCTGTAATTACAAACCAATAAGCGGACTTACAGCATTAAATCAAAACTGGCTCACTAACTTTTCCTGGGCTCATACGAACGAACGGGCCCACAGTTAATAATAATTAATAATAATTTCTACTTTATTAATCCCACAAGGGGAAATTACAATGTTTTCACTCTGTTGTTATTATTATATACATTGCATTATATATTATATACATTGCACACAGGCTGGAATTACACACACATGCTCAGTACCTATACATGCACTAATGGAGAGATGTCAGAGTGAGGGGGCTGCCCATGGAACGGCGCGTCGGCAGCTAATCGGCGTCACGTAACGTGTATGCAATGTATTGTATGTGCTGCATTTTTTAAACTATATAAGCAGTGGGGTAGTCTAGTTTTTTTTGTAGTGAGTATACTGTGATTTTTCCCTCCCAGGTTCCTACTCGCCCATCTCAAAACGACCCATTTGTTTTTTTGTAACGGATGGCATCAGCCTCATCCGGCTCATTTTCTGTAGTTTCTGTAAACGTTAAAGCCCGCTGCAGTGTCACCCGAAGCAGCAGTAGCTTTTGGGGGAAGGCTTACGAAAAAGACTGAAAGAGTGTAATTTAAGTTTTGTTTTATATCTCTTTTTAGTGATTTACATTAGTTAATTTCAAATATGCTCAGAGAATGACCACCAAGCAACTCTGTTGTTGTTCCTTAGTGACTCGCAAACACAGACGGGGTACATTTTTGAACGAAAGTGTGAAAGTTCTGTCACAAAACAATCGTCGTTGCGTATCCTCGCTCTTTTGTAAGTGGGTATACGGAAATGCTTGACCTTTCGGGAATGGGTATACCTTGCGTATCGCATAGACTACGCCACTGATGATAATCACGGGTCGTGGTGGCTCACGTCTCTCGCCTGCCTCCAGGCGCCGTCTCAATGGTAGAACTGAAATGAACGTTACATCCAGTAACTACTAGTAACTAACTACAACGTTACCAGCGGAAACACTGGTACAATTACAGGTTTTCCTCTCCTGCTTAACAAAATATACAGCTGTGCAAATTACAATTAACACTGTAGGTGAATGTGGCGCTGTGTCTCCCTACATGTTGCAGGAGGGCCTGTGAGCGGGTGGGGGGCGGGGTTGCCCAGAGAGTGTGTGAGAGGAGAGCTGCAAGCACAGGCATTGCTTTAAGGAAGATGTTATGTAACGCAACATCAAACCATATCTATAGAAATGTTAATGTCTCGTCCCATGTCCCATTTGAAAATATATCGATATGCCCTAAAAAGTCGATATATCGCCCAGCCCTAAAGTACACACAGTATACACATATTCACATCCAGTGCATACGCAGTGTGTGTATGTGTGTGCCTGCTGTGTCTTTTGGATGTAAATTATGGAGGACATTTGAATCTATATTTGATGACTGCCTTTTACTTAGAAACCAGCCAGAGGCGATGGCTGCAGCAGCTGTGTGTGTGTGTGTGTGTGTGTGTGTGTGTGTGTGTGTGTGTGTGTGTGTGTTACAGTGTGCCATTTTCTGTGTACGTGGTCTGTTTATAGGGAATGAAGGGGTAAAAGGTTGCTGCAATTGACTTTCTCACCCATTGTTGCCGTACGATGGTGTATTTTCATGTTGTGATGTCAGCATGGAGCCTTGCCTATATCTATGCTGTTCTCAAATGGAGCTCTTTTCAATATTGAAGAACTTGGCAGTAGAGTTCTTCAACTAGGTTCGGTGCACTGTTGTGTTATGACCAGCCAAACTTCAGTCACAAACATGAACGATTTTCCTACCAAAGAAGTGACATTTATTTGCTAGAAGACAGATTGTGGCTGACAAGAAATGATGTCAACATTTGGTGCATTTGCAGCAGTAGATAGGTTTGCGGAGTCCTACTTCTTCACTCAACCACCAATCAAAATAAAGATGTGGACAGGAATGGCAGATGTAGGACCTATTGCTGCCTAACGGCAGAAATAATGTGAATTTTGGGGGACGGGGTGAGGCAGGGACCCTGTCAGTCCAGGGCAGCGGCTCTTCTGTATGAGTTGCTGCAAGTCAGAACTGATCTTTTGGTGACCTTGCTGACCATATCAGTGTTGCCAGCCCGGGCGGAAGAGAGCTGATCTCTTTTTCTGTCTCCTCATTGTCAGCAAGACTGCTGGTTAGGGCTGGTTGATTGTGCTCGCCATAGCCGAAAAAAAATGTTGGAGAAGAGTTGGACGATGGCGCCAGGGGCGAGGGTTGGGGGCTGGTCATCAACAAGCTGACACTGTTTGTGGTGGCTTGTTTTGCTGGTTTTTGTGTGTATTTTAGTAGTTTGATTCTACATCATGCTGGCATGAGTCACTCAGAGATTGTCACAGAGTTCAGAAGTCTTCTCCAGTTAAAATATCCTCGTTTGAAGCACTGCAATCTTCTCTAACCATTTCTGACATTTAGCTCTGCCTGGAAGCTTTTGATGAGTACACAGGCATACTGCTGTCAGGAGTCTGAGAAGTTAGCATTCCGAAATGGCAGAACAGTCAAATACAAGCCAAAACAAAAGCCCTGCTGTAATTATAACCTTTCCTTAACTTAAATTCCGGCTGCGATGTACCATGGAGTGAAGTCAATGCCTCTCTGACACACGGTTTAAAGAAAATGACATGTTAAAAAAAGAAATGTGCTACTTAAGTCATCTTTCCTGCCGGGTAAAGCTGCTGTCACTGTGACCATAATGCAGGATCGATGCAGATGTGGAGACTCATTAAGCTAAAGCTGTATTTGATTGGTTACTTTTAATCCTCATTTCAACAATAGCTTCCATGAACATGGAATCTCTGATCATGAAATTTATTTTGACATTAATTTGTACCTCGGAGTGTGGTCAGGGTTGTGTTGCCTTAGCTATTTGTGAATCGTTCAGTTTTTAGTTTTCTTATTTACGAAGTCAGGTTGTAAAAGCCATGTCTTAGCTTGTAAAGACATTAGTGATGTGTAAGTCAGTTGCCGGGATACATTTGTAGCGCTGTTTAATGCATGATTGCATAATTTCAAAAACAACATTTTTAGCAGGCCAAATTATATATTAGACTTAACTGCCTTTGTAAATGTATACGTGGCTGATTTATTTACTAATTGTGAAATTATGAATAATGAACATTTTGATCAAGTGTAAGGCCAGATATATCAACCATATTCCATATAAGCTCTCAGTCTAAATGAATCATATATTAGCTAGATAAAGTTAGTTTTGTCATTTGGTTTAGTTAGCTAGCAGTACGTATCGGTTAAACCTAGAAAGCAGTCTGTGCAGAGCTCAGGTCACAGTGATATAGTAAGAGTCTGAAGACAGTTACAGTCATAAATTATAAGCCGGAATTAGAGTTGGGCAATATGGAGAAAATCAGATTACACAATATTTTTTGACCAAATGCATCAATATCGATATTGTGGCGAAATTGTAGAGTGGACTATTGGTACTTTCAGAAAATATTTACACAATGAGATTTGTGATAAATAATCATCAATAATGTGGATTTAATTATTAAGTGGGTAAAGGCAAATAATAGAACAGCTAGAACAGTCTGGTAAGTTCAGGAAATTACATCACTTTACAGTAATGCAGCCTTTAAAACCAGGAAAAGACAAAACGTGTGTCACATATTACGATATCCAAAATTTAAGAACATATCTATCATTATCGCTATAATATCAGCCTTAGCATGCATCTGCATGTAGACAGTCAGTGTTTAATGACGGCGGTGCTGTCTCGTCATTGTCGTTTAATTAATTTAGCATTTCAGCAGGTGTGTTATTTCCAAACAGGCTCAGTGGCTTGACGGTTGAAGTATGGATTTGATTCGTGGGTGTAGTTTGCCGGACGGCAATGTTATTAGTGTTATAGCCTAAGTTAGCAGCACACTTACAACAGCCAGACCCAGGGTGAGTCTGAGTGAGAAGGAGACCTCTCTTTGCCTGTCTTCTCCGAGATGATGTTATCTTCTGCTGTGTACTTAGAACTGGTGAATTTACAGCTCACAGCGAATCCCAAACCCCATGTTCATTGGGTACCTAGGAAACCAAGTGTAAAGTAGATTGGATGAACGGTTCATGAGATATTTCAAAGACAGACAGACAGATATACACACACACACACACACAAACGTATACAGAGATTCCTCGATTTATTTAAATCAGTGAAATTGTCAGGGAGCCAGAAGAACACTCTCTCTCTGAGGAGGATGTCTCACATGGACGTTTAGTTTAATGGACAAGGTCTCGTCTTTGGAGTCTCTGCTGACTCAGAGAGGTGTAGGGAAATAAAGTCGGCCGGGTGAGCAATGAATGCACGCATAATTATGTCTAGGTGTCTGTGTGATAAGAATAAAGAATTTCTTGTTTTCTCTGACAAAACAGGACTTAAAGGGATACTTTGCCGATTTAAATCTAGCTCTGTGTCATCTTTGTGTGGTCATTGTGTTTAGATGAACGATGTTTGGCTTGCCTCTGTAGCGCCAGTGCACGGAGAAGCGGAGAAGCAGAACTCTGCAGACCCCCATGACGCTTGGTGTCATCCGACGGATCTCGGCTACTCTGCACTGGCGCCACGGACGGAAGTCAAACATCGTTCATGTAAACATACTGCCCACACTGCCTTGACACAGCGCTGGATTCAAATCAATAAAATATCTCTTTAATGACTGCTGTATCTTGTTTGTCCAGGTCAAAGTGGTTGTCATCTTAAATACCAAGCTCTTTTTAGAACAGCCTCACAGGTACACATACACCCTTTTGATTTAAATAAAAGGCACAACTGAGTATTGTGGCCATTAAAATAGGAACACCTGATAGTTCTGCAAAATATGAAGCAGGAACTTCATGTAAATTGAACATGAGAAGTCTACGAACAGACCCAGAGGTTCACCATTGGTCAGCTTAATACATTTTAATCTTGAATCATTAAACGTGCTGTCATTTAAAACCAAACCAAAAATGATAAACTAAAGATGCCCAAGCACTGATTAAGATTCAACATCCAATGATCAGTGGTGTCAAAGGCGGCGCATAGGTCAGGGAGAGCTAAATTAGATTGTGTTTGAGAGATAGTGGAAAGAAGATAATTAAATACTATAAGGAGAGCAGTCTTGGTGCAGCGGTGTTGTCAAAGGACAAGCCTGACTGAAATTGCTCAAAAAGCAGATTTGAAAGCACTTGTTCAGCAAAATTTCTTCCTGGTGCTTGGAAGGAAAAGGCAGTTTGTTGATGTGATGAATTCAGGAAGCTCGGGTCAAGCAAAGCATTTAGAAATGGCAGAACAGTCAGATACAAAGAAATGTTGGAAAGAAATGTGCTACTTTTGTCATCTTTCCTGCCGGGTAAAGCTACTGTCACTGTGATCGTAATGCAGGATTGATGCAGATGTGGAGACTTCTTATCAGTCGTGGAATGTAACTAAGTCAGTGTACTTCAGTGCTAGATCACGGTTCGGTACGTACCTCGGTTTTGAAGTCACGGTTTGGTTCATTTTTGGTACAGTAAGGGACAAAAATTCAAAACTTCCAACAAGTAAAGTAAAGAAGCAACACAGGTGCTTGTTTATTATAAATATTCCTAGATTGTCTTTTGTGACAGGAATTGTTGTTCGTGGCTTCTCCAACTTCCACTCCAACAATGCCTTCTTAAGTCCCTCTGCCCGATTTGTGCTTGTGTGTTGTTCATAAGTGGGGTGAGTTTGCAGAACATGGCTTACCATGTTCCACTCAGGGGTGATGTGACGGGCATTCACTATTAAGTAGCTCTGGATGTCCATCCGTCAGTCGTGAGTGCTACAGCACATGCCTTAGACAAGTCGTGGGCACAGCATTTTTAGTTTGTTCGTAAAGGGCTGGTATAACTTTCTGGCTGAAATGTGGACGAGAAGGAATTTCATACTGGGGCTCAATCACCTTCACCATGTCGTGTGTTGACAACTGAATATGGCCGTAGATCCGCTGCTATAAAAACACCAATGGCATTTGTTATTGCTTTGGCCCGATCTGAATTACCAGCAAAAGTCTGTTTAAATGCCGCTGCGTTTGCACTACGCTCGTTTTTTTTTCTCCTTGTAGCAGCGATATTCACATTCACGTGGTGCCGTTTTAAGTGAGTTAGCAAGTTTGACGTGTTGCCAGAAACATACCCGATCACTAATGAGCGATGTCGGCACACTACCTTCGTCTTATCCACTGGTTTTTGTCCGTTGCATTTCACCGGGAAACCGAAGCGTTCCCAAACAGGAGACCTTAATGATAACGGAGGGTCTTCAAGCTCTGGCTTGTCTACATTGGCCGTGACGCTAGCTAACGAGAGGCTTGGCTGGTATAAGCGCTCAAAGTGCAGGGGGCAAAGACTAAACAAACTTTTGGTCCGGAACTCGGAATTGAAGTATGTTCCACACGCAAAACAAGCCTAATCATTTCTGTCAAAGATTGCATTCTGTGTACCGTTCCGAAAATCCTGTACCGTTCCGAAAGTCCTGTACCGAAACGGTACGGTACGAGTACATGTACCGTTACACTCCTATTAAGTACACATTTGCGGTAATTGTACTTTTCTCGAGTCTTTTCTTTTCATGCCACTTTCTACTTCTACTCCACTACATTTCAGAGGGAAACATTGTACTTTTTACTACACTAAAACACACATGTCGATTATAAAATTCTATGTTTCATTGTAAATTAAACTTCCCAACAACAACGGCCAACAAGTCCATCTGAAATGATTAGCCGGTTAAACACTTGGTTGATTGACAGAACTGTTTTGATTGTTTCCAGTTTCTAAAATGTGAGGATTTTTCTGCCTTGATTTTTACTTTTAATACGTTAAGTACATTTTCCTGATGCTACTTACATACTTTATCTTAAGTAACATTTTCAATGCAGGACTTTTACTTGCAACAGAGTATTTTTACAGTGTGGTATTATTACTTTAACTTAAGTAAAGGATCTGAATACTTATTCCACCACTGCTTATTATGGCTAAAGCTGCAACAGTATTTGATCGGTTACTTTTGACCGCCATTTCACCAATAGTCGCAATGGACATGGGATCCCTGATCATGAAATTTCTTGTGACATTAATTTGTACGTCTGAGTGGACGTGTGTCTCTGTGTGTGTGTGTGTGTGTGTGTGTGTGTGTGTGTGTGTGTGTGTGTGTGTGTGTGTGTGTGTGTGTGTGTGTGTGCCTTTGGATGTGGGTGTTTGCACACTGCTCTGGCATTTAGAGGCTAATCAATGCCCCGCTGAATACCGCTGCTAATTGAAGGTTAACATATACCATCAGCATGAGTGTCTCTCTCTCTCTCTCTCTCTCTCTCTCTCTCTCTCTCTCTCTCTCTCTCTCTCTCTCTCGCAGCATTTTCCGACTATCACGCACAACACACAACGCTCATATTCATACACACATTGACACACAGACACATCGGCTTTCTATCAAAGACACGTTTCCCTACAGTTGCTTTGCTCCGTGATTATGCCATACCTGCACACACACGCACACACACACACACACACACACACACACACACACACACGCTCTCCTCAATTAGTAACATTACACTGTTGATTGCACTTTTCCTCGCAGATGATGCAAACGCAGTGTTGTTGCATTCATATCTGTTAATACGTGAACATTTTCATCAGATGAAAGTCCCGCTGGGGTTTGGTAGACCGCAGCATGATGCACAACATGAGAGTGATTCAACCGTGCATTTGTGCGTGCGTTCTTACTGTAGCTGCAAGAGAAGCGAGCGCTCTAGGTGATTAAGTCCGATGTCTGCTGTTGCCATGGTAACAGGGACACCTGAAAAGGAGGGAGAGAGATGCTGAAGAGAAAGTGAGGACGACCACTGTTGGTGTGGAAGGAATGAATAAAAGGAGAAGAAGGTTAAGGGATAGCTGAGCACAGAAATATAGGTGATGCACAGGGCTCGAAATACGCCGCGCATATGCATGGTAGTGCACGTCCTCCCGGAGTTTCAGTTCCCCTGATTTTTACGTGATAAAATATCAAAACCTGCCCCTCCACTATATTCATTTAGAAATAGCCCCGTGTCACTGTTTGTTTACACACACACACACACACACACACGTTTGAAACGGGTGGTGGCAGCAACAACAACATCCACTGTGTTGAGGAAGTTAATCGGCTGATTGATGGGCGATAGCGCAGGTAATACCGAATACATTTTGAAAGCGCAATGGCCAATAGAGAAACACCAACACTCATCACACTCACTCCGACCAATGGTGGAACTTCCTCACTCAGTGACTGACTCAGTGGGGTTGTGGGGCTGGTCCTAAGAGCTGCCGGACCGCTGTCCAGCCAAAACGTATTTCAGTCTGATGCAGTAAGAAGAGAGCAGGGTGAGGAGGCCAGCCCTTTATTTTGAGTTTGGAAAAGAAAATCATATATCTTTGTCTCTCCACTCTATCCCCGTTTTCACCTCACTTTCTTCCCCCCCCCCCCTCTTCTAATTCATCTTGCTTCAATTATTAACTTCATAAAAAGCTGTGTCTGTCTGTTCATGAATAATTTAGCCTTAAATGGGATGTCCCGTGTGTGTGTGTGTGTGTGTGTGTGTGGCAGGGGGGGGTTATTAAAGGCATAAGACCCATTCCCCTGTGCATATGGGGGAAAACAGTATCCATCTTGTCCACTTGTCCTACTCTCTTTCCTCCCTCCTATATTCCTTTATTCCCTCTAACCTTCTCTCAACCCCTCACTATTTTTGCTTCCTACCCTCATGTGTCCATCCATGCATCTGTCTATCATTTTATGTCCAACTGCTGCTGCTGCTTGCTTATTCATCCATTGTCAAACAACCGTTTGCCTCCTCTTTGCTCCTTCAAGCCCAATGGCGAAATACAACCTGAAAATGAGCATGACACGGGACCTTTAAATGCGAGTTATTGGACCTCTACAACAAGCAACTGCATTAATTGATCTGATTTTAGTTAGGCAAAACAAGAGAATATGTTTGTGATTTTGTTGGTTTACCATCAATTCTTGTTTGATACTATGTAGGCCACAAATACAGGCCTGTATTTGAATTAATAGGATGTAACTGCAATATTGGTTTCCTCAAATTGTTCGCCTTTCCAGTCTGACATTTGTTCTATATTGTGCCTATATGGACATGGAGTTTAGAACGTCATTGGCCATATGCAGTACTGTACATTTGTGCATGCATAGACACTTGAATACAGGATTTGACCTGCACTTCAAGAGATCAATTCTGTAAGCAGTATTGATTATGTTGGATTTCCAACACTGATGTTGGAGTATCCTTTCAGCCAGTGTATGTCTGAACACATCCCACCAGCACAACAATATTTTATTTCTGCAGTCTGAACCTACGACCGTGACTACGAGAGCTGTAAGGTGTGTGTGTGTGTGTGTGTGTGTGTGTGTGTGTGTGTGTGTGTGTGTGTGTGTGTGTGTGTGTGTGTGTGTGTGTGTGTGTGTGTGTGCGCGCGTGCGCGTGTGTGTGTATGCATGCGTGTGTGCGTGCAGCAATGACATAACATGGCCCCAACGTGTCTGGACTTTTATTGGAAAGCTGGTTGGAGTCTCTTCCTCTCCCCCTCTCAACCATCATTCTCATTGGTGTCCTCCCTCCCCCTTTTTCACTGTGTCTCTTCTTCTTTCTCCCTCTCTTTCATCTCTGTCGTCTTCCCATCACTGCTCCCCCTTTCCTCTCTCCCTCACTCACTCTTCTTCTCCTCGTCTATTCAGTCTAAGAAAGCTATATGGCTAAGCTAATTTGGCTATGCAACAACATCTGTGCCAGGACAGCATTTCATTATGTTGTGCACAGACTGACCACCTCACACACACACACACACACACACACACACACACACACACACACACACATATATCCCTATACTTGTCAGTCATTACCTGTATTCATTCCCTAATCTCTTTTAAGTTTGCCTAAACCTTATTTTGATTACAAAAAGAACCAAGGTGTTTCCTAAAATGGCCATGCTTGTTTGGATGTTTTATATTGCGTTTTTTTTTTATTTTTTTTTTATTAAATACAAAAACACACACATCCAGTGTACTTTTTATTGTTTTATCATGCTTTGTCAGCAGCGCTTTGGTTTATTGAACTGACAAATCCTGATAAGATAAGATACGCCTGTATTGTCTCCCTTAGGAGAAAATTGTCTTGGGCACTGGAGAAAACAAAAAATGGCGACACATCGCACATAAACATACAAATGTCTAATACAAATATGATCAACTACAGTTAACGTTCAATAACCCTCACACAAGCCCCCCCCACACACACACCTTCCCCCTACATACACGCACACACAAAGGAAAGAGAAGCTAGTGCACATCCTCCCCCTCATATTGCACGTGTATTCTACCCAGATATTGCACATTTTCCCATCAGACCATGCTGTGATGAATAACTTCTGTATTGCACAATGTCGTACATTTTACACATTCACTATCAAATCAAAAATATTGCACCAGTGCATAGATGTTCTTTTTCATACTGCTCTAGTGAAAGTGATGGCTGCAGGAGTCATCAACGTTTTGTATTTTATATACATACAAGGGTACCCGCGGGGTCTTAAAAGTCTTAATGTCTTAAATATAATATTCGAAAAATAAGGCCTTAAAAGTTATTTAGAAAGTCTTACATTTTGTTCACAAAGGTCTAACATTTGTTCCTGTCCTTTCATAAGATAAAATAACTCTTTTATTGTTTCGTCACAACACGAGTACCACGATAAAAATGTTGTAATAGGTTCAAGTACTTGGTAAACAATTATTTTTATAGCCTAAAATCCTTTCTGATATTCCCTTATATCCTACATACGTTTGCCAGTATGTTATGAAGTTGGTATTAAAATGAATTCTAAATGGTATTGTGCGTGCATGCGCGTCATAGTTGCGCTCCGGTACTTAAAGCAACACTAGAGAACTTTTCCCGCTTCGGTCCCCCTACAGGTTGGAAGCGGAACTGTCCATCACATTACATTGTCCAGTTCATTCGAACTACAGATCCGCTACCCGATCTGGCACACTTGCACAATGTAATGTAATGAACAATTCCGCTTCCAACCTGTAGGGGGACCGAAGCAGCGAAGAAAAGTTCTCTAGTGTTGCTTTAAACAAATAGCGCTACACCCCTGCACACAAGCATTTAAAACAGCACCGTTTTGCTTTCAACATCAGGGGGCAAAATACATCTGCACACATTTCTTGCATCAAGTTGAACTTTGGTGAACTTTAACCCGTGAATACACTCCATAGCAAGCCGTCTTGACAGTGCCGACCTTTGAGGGAACCGAGAGCCGAAGAGTCCAATATGGAGGAAACTGTCGTGGCTTGTTACTGTAGCTGTGCTGCTCCATCTACTTTAATCTTACCTCCTTTGTACTTTGAGTAACTGCTCAAAGCGCTGTGACTGACCAGTGGTCTTGCAGCATGTTCCTGGCTGTTTTCTCTCAGCATAGATAGATAGATAGATAGATAGATAGATAGATAGCCTTTATTGTCATTGTACATACAACCCAATTTTGAGAGCTGTTCAGTGAAGACAGAACAAGACATCACATACATTCAGGGCATGTGTATATTATACACACACACACACACACACACACACATGGCTTGTGACACTGTGCAGCTGAAGGCTTTGGTATGAGATAAAGACTGAACTGGAGGCTGTTGTGATGAAGAGGGTGACACACAGAGAAAGTGCTGCAGGACAGAGAAAGAGAGTGCAAGACTGAATGTCCGTATGGTCCAATGTGTTCTTTGTGAGTACACTGCTATAGTGAGTCCTGTATGAGTTCTGTCATGCATACAGTAATATGCCTCAGCGCACCCCTTCCTTTTTGTGCGGTTGTGTGTGTGTGTGTGTGTGTGTGCGTGCGGTTGTGTGTGTGATGGAGCTGTTCTCTGTCCATGGCAGCTTCTCTTCAATATTCTTCATTCCTCTAACAGAGAGAAGGGTGGGGGCAGCTTGAATAGACTAGAGTAATGGTTTGAGTGGTGAGAGAGAGAAGAGAGAGAGGAAAATGGTGTTTGTGTTTGTGTGTGTGTGTGTGTGTGTGTGTGTGTGTGTGTGTGTGTACGCGTGTCAGCCAGGCAGCTAGTGCACCACTGCTGCTTTCTAGTCTTGTACTGCAGAAAGTTCTGCCCACGGGGTGCTGACACACACACACACACACACGCACACACACACACACGCACACACACACACACGCAAACTCACACTAACACTGCACAGTTTTATCACGGTAGGAGTGTCAGAGCCAGACGAGTGCCAACATCTTTATGACTTATGAACCCACATACAGTAGGCTTGCACACACACACACACACACACACACACACACACACACACACACACGCTGCAGTCCGCAACCACATTGGGCACACAGAAATACTCAGTCGAGCAAAACACATGCATTTTCACAATCAGCAATAGTGTGAAATGCAAGGGAGGAGTTAATGGCGCAGTACAGAGAGAATAGAAAGTAGTAAAGCATGGTTCTGGGCTGCTAGCATGTTAGCCGTTGCCATATGCAGTAGTATACCAACTGACCCTGCTAGAAGGCCCTACATCACTTTTTTTTTTAAGCAGTGCCGTTTTTTTTATCAAGGACGTGTGATGAAATTTATGTGTGCCACTTCCTGATGTGACCCGGCCTTGAAGGAGAACATTACACAGACTCAAGCTCATTTTTACCATCTGGTGAGGGAGATAAGTTTGACGCCACTGCCTCTGTTGTATTTTTAACAGTCCATGATATTAATTGAAATTAGAGACTGAGCCACTGGGAGAAGCTTCCTGGAGTTAACTTCACCCTATCCCCTATGCATCATCACTTACCATGTACTCACTTCTATTTGATGTCATTATAATAATAATACAATGTCACGCTTCTGAAACGGTCCAAATCGAACAATGGCGATCCGTGGACTTGTCAGCGTACAAATTCACCATCTGAAAATTTACAGAAAAACCATTTCTCCAAATGGCAAGCTTAGAGCTTTGGGACTCGTATTGAAGCTCTGCTATTAAACAAGACACATGCTTACACACAGAAAAGCAGCTGTTAAAGGTTTTCTAAGGCATAACAAAAGCACATTCAAAATGTAGTAGAACAATGGGCTTCATTTACCAATATCTTCCTACGTTTTTTCTTAAATTCAATCAATCAATCAATCAATCAAGCTTTATTTGTCATTGGAAAAAATACAGTGTATTAAAACGAAACGAAATTCAGGGTGCCGCTCCAGATCAGTGCTTTTAAAAAGATAAATAATAAAATATGTAGAGACCAGACTCTGGTCTGGAGACCAGACCCCCCCATGAGGCGAGCATGGCTGGTCGTCATAGCGCCGCCGCAGGAAACTGCCGTGACCTAACGCGACACACACGCAGAACGTCGAGGGTGTGTTGTTTTTAATTCTCTGCATGCGCCAGAAGACTGGAGGCAGCAAAAAAAAAACACAGCTGGCTAAACTATTTAAAAATGGCGGGTTTGTTCAGGACGCTTATTTAAGAATCCCACTATGGCCACGCCAAGACCCGCCCCTACGAAGCAGCTCGATTGGTTGGGGTTAGGCATTGACCTCGAGTGGATAAGGTTAGGATAGCCGATTGGTCAGGGGATAGATGCGTTACCTTGCGTAAGCACGGACGCCTGGCCAATAGTAGTGTGTGAGTGCTACTGAAGGGCGGGTCTTGGCGTGGCCATAGTAGGATTCGTAAATACGCGTTCAGGACACCCCCGTCTGTCGCTAGCAATGATGACGCAGTGATTAGTGACGATTCTCTCCGACTGATCAGTAGTCTGCAGGTTTTCACGTCACCTTTTGGTATCGCCTCAGCTCGCTTGGAACCTCGACAGAGGAGATACTAAAAAATAGTACCTGTTAGCTAGTACCAGGTACTTTTTTTTTCATAATGGAAAAACAAAAAAAAAGGCGAGTGGAGCAGGTACTCTGCAATGGCAAAACGCCATTAGAGAAATGTCGAAAAGACGTGGTAAAAACGGTGGAGGCCTCGACTCCAAAAGAAAGGGAAAAACTTGTAAAAACTACTAATTCTGAAGTGGAGGTACTGCTGCAAGAAGTTAGCGAAAAACGAGACATCATATTTAGTAGCGTCAGCAGTGGATACAAAGCAGCAAATAAAACCGATGCGTGGACTGCAGTTACTCATGCAGCGGAGAAGGGCACAGAACTGATGAAGTAAAAAAGAAAGGGTTTGATCTGAAAATCAAAAAATAAATAAATATGCCATTGTGTGGTGTGGTCCCATATGCATACTTTGGGCGTAGAAATAGCGCGATCAATAACTTATCATTGGATGGCAAGGTTCCCCGTTAACATAACTGATGTGAATTGAAGGCAATGCAAGGCAAGTTTATTCATTTAGGTCTAGCACAATGTATACACAATGGCAATTCAAAGTGCTTTACAAATGAGCAGAAGTGTAAGTGTAGTGTGTATTTCTTAAAACAAACCTATAATTATGTGTCAAATAATGAAAATAATTCCTTACAATATTATAAAGGAGAGACATGTTACATTTTAAATTAGAACGGACGAAAGCGGTATAACTACTTATTTTGCGCAAACATGTCAGCTCTCGGTTGTGCGCAAGAGTGCTCTTGAGTGTGCGTAGATTCTGTTCTTACCTAAGAGCAAATCCCAGATAAGAAAACGTTGGTGAATGCCAGAATCTTTGTGAAAACTGCGCAAGTGGGGTTTAAGAACAAGTTTGTTTTTAAGATGTTTGGTGAATGAGGCCCAATGTGTTCTCAGGTTGTGATGACACACACACACACACACACACACACACACACACACAAAGTCGACACACCTTTATTCAATTGATTCACAGGCATCAAGCATCCCTGTTTGTGTTTGTGAGTGTGGACTGTCATTATTTATAGTTCAATGCATCAGACCTGACTGTAGCACTGCCTGCACTTTCTCTGTGTGTGTGTGTGTGTGTGTGTGTGTGTGTGTGTGTGTGTGTGTGTGTGTGTGTGTGGACGTGTGTGTTTGTAGCTGGGAAAATAAGATAATCTAATTCAACAGCTCTTATCTCTAATGGCCACAACATCCTAAATGCATGCAGACACGCACACAAACACACACAAACACACACAAACACTCACAAACACACACACAGCACACACATAAGTGTAAGTGTAAGTGTGTGCGCTTGTCTAAATCCTACAGTGTGGGATACGGGATGAGGTTTTGTCTTTTCCAGCGCTCTCTCTTTTCTGGGTGTCTTACCATTCAGTTTTCTGTAAGCCCCTTTGCCAGTCTCTAGGATACCGAGCAGTTACCGTAGCAACCAGGCTAGCCGGCCAACACCATGGAACACGCAGCCATGCGGCCACCTGACCCCCTATCCTTCACATGATTGGATGCTGTGTTTTGGCCACGTCTATTCACATGCGTATTGGTTGGAATGGGGGCCCCAACAACTTCTCTCTCCTCTCATTTTCACACTCTTGCTTTTTTTTTCTCTCTTTTCTGCATCTCTCGTCTGTATCTCTCCGTCACTTCCCCCTCTCCTTCTGTCTCACTCTGAGCAAACGCAGGGATTGTATTACATCAGCATAGTGCTACATTCACCGCACGGATTTACATTTGATACTTCTGCTTTGACTGTTAGGAAAACACGTTTTGCATTGGGATTCAACTAAGGAGCATCAGCTAAAAAAAAAAAAGGCGATAAAGGAAGGAAGAGCAAATTCAGCCTTTCCAAACCATTTAAATAAAAATAAAAAATAATAATAAAAAAAGATTATTGGAATGGAACAATCTTCTTATCTTTTCATTGTTTCTTTTACATTTTTCATAACATTCATCACCCTGAATTTATTCATCTTTAAAAAGCTCTTTACCCACCACGTAGAGCTGTGACAATTCCACATTTTGCTGTACAACCAATTGTCTCAGAAATAAATGCAATTAACAAGATAATTGTCTATTTCAGTCAAATGTGAAAAACTAGTACAGTGGCGGTTGAAAATGTGCCTGTTTGGAACGGGCCGGTTGCTTGGCCTGTGGTATTGCTGGTTGTGGCATTCTCCAAAACCAAACTGTACCCCAAAATTACTTACAGAAGGACCCCAAACCACTTAACATGCAACTCCACTATACAGCCCACTACTGACTTACAGTGTAGGCCAGTGTTTCTCAAATGGGGGTACGTGTACCCCTAGGGGTACTTTGGAGTACTGCAGGGGTTACGTGAAACGTTAGCAAAAATGCTAATGAAAAAATATGTCATGCATAATTCCTAAAATAATTATACTATAATAACGATTGAATTAAGTGATGGATTCTAAACATTTGAAATGTAGCATTTCAATGTTTTTTGTTTAAAAAAGGTTGTTGTTTAGTGATTCTATCCCTGCCGGCACTGGATTGTTCCTCTTTATAGAGACTTGTTTTCTACCAAAAATGTTTTGCGCTGGTCAGGCGGTACTTGGCCTAAAAAAGCAATTCAAAGGGGGTACAATATTGAAAAAAGCTTGAGAAACACTGGTGTAGGCTACTTCTACATCAGATATTTTCTAACTGTATTCCCCCACCCCCCGCACCCCCCCTTGTCATTTTTGTTGCTATGAACGTGTGTAAGGACAAGTGTCAACAACCAACGACAAGCATAGCTTTAGCTCAACAGTCCAACCAATAATCACTTATACAATTACGATTTGGCATACCCATCAGTTACCATCAACAGCCGTACCCCTTAGGACTTCAGCTAATGTTAGTAATTAATTGCAGTTAAACAAAGAAACGGCGATTAGGCGAAAAATATTTTGATAAGACATTTATGTAATAATTATTACAGGCCTACCACCATCCCCGATGATCTTATGACTCCCTCGTGTTCATGACCTGCAGGTTGAGATCAACTGAGTTACTGTATGAAAGGAAGTAGATTGCCACAGCTCTGACTTGTGCACAGTGGTGGATTGTTTTTTGTTTGTTTGTTTGTTTTGTTTTTTTATAGCTGCAACAAACAATTATCTTCATTATTGATCTGCTGGATACTTCCTTTACTTCATATTTACTCTACTATCATATGTGACACAGAAAAGCAACACATCTAACACCTTTTCTTAAATCAGATTTAAGGAAATGAAATCAGATATTACAGTCTATACGTTCCTGAAATGATTAGTTGCTCATGAAAATAGGTAGTTTATTTTCTGTTGATTGACTAATTGATTAATTGACTAGTTGTTTTAGCGCTATTGTTTTTTTTTTATATATAGGTTATAATTAGAGATGGTCCGATACCATTTTTTTGCTTCCCGATTCCGATACCTGAACTTGCGTATCGGCCGATACCGAGTACCGATCCGATACCAGTGTGTCATATATTTTATTATGTTTTAACAACTGTATACTGCTATCCCTGTATGGATGTGATATTATTTCTATCTTTGTTGTCGGTCTGGCTCAGGTTAAACTCTTTGTGAAACATGAACGCCCCAGAACGTTCTTTTATTATCCAGTTTGACAGTCAGTTATAACGGAAAAATAACATAAATAAACTACTTTAACGTAGATTTTCTTACGGGCTTTATTACGTGGTATCGGATCGCTGCATTAACTCCAGTACTTCCCAATACCGATACCAGCGTTTTAGGCAGTATCGGAGCCGATACCGATACTGGTATCGGAGCCATCTCTAGTTATAATGTTGGATGCCACGCCGAAGATTGAGTAATATTAGTAAGTAATGGAACAAGTCAGACATTTAAACAGAAAGTTTTTTGGCTTTCTTCTTTATTTGGTTTAACTCGTAATTTGACGATTTCCTGACGTCACCTCCCAAGTTGATCATTCCTAGAACTGCAAAGGGAAGTGCCTGGAGTGCATCCTTAACCTTAATACCACTATGAAGTGGTTCTGGTACCTTCTTCCTCTTGATTCACTGTACTCTAGTCAATATCGACGACGTTTCATTAACCCTTGTGTTGTCTTCCATTGGACCATGCACTTGTCAACGCTTGTGTCCCTTTTTTCTAGGCACTTTTTTTCAATGTTTTTGCCGGGTTTTTTGCCGTTTTACACTTCTTTTCACTACCATGTACAGTCATGTGAAAAAAAGAGGACGTCCATGCTAAAGTTGACTAAAAAGAGGAATAAAAAAAATCATCTTTTGCAAATTGATCTTAATGCCTTAATTTAAAAAATGAGGAAAAATCTTTAAGGACACCAATTTTCTTTGTGAATGAATAATGTATCGTAAATAAATAAATGTTCTTCCTTAAAATACAGGGGGCATAAGTAAGTACACTAATGTTAAATTCCCATAGAGGCAGGCAGATTTTTATTTTTAAAAGCCAGTTATTTCATGGATCCAGGATACTATGCATCCTGATAAAGTTCAAATACCTAGAGATTGGCATGGGGTACTTTCCGTAAAATCATCTCTAAATGCAAACCAGCTATTAGGCTAACTGAAATAAAACCATGCCAGTCTCTAGGTATGGTGAAGGGAATGTGATGATGCGGGGCTATTTTAATTCCAAAGGCCAAGGGAACTTTATCAGGATCATAGTATCCTGGATCCATGAAATAACTGGCCTTTAAAAATAAAGATCTGCCTGCCTCTATGGGAATTTAACATAGGGGTGTACTTACTTATGCCCCCTGTATTTTAAGGAAGAACATTTATTTATGTACGATACATTATTCATTCACAAAGGGAATTGGTGTCCTTAAAGGTTGGATTTTTCCTAATTTTTTTTAATTAAGGCATTAAGATCAATTTCCAAAAGATGATTTTTTTTTAGCATGACTTTAGCATGGGTGTCCTACATTTTTCACATGACTGTATAAACACCACTAACACCAGCTCATTACTAGTTTTACACTTTGGATTTCATGGTCAATAAACCTCATTTATTAAGGAAATGATACCTAATTCTTGAGTTAAAAAAGCTGAAATTATTAATTATTTAGACTAATATTATAGGAAGGACAATTACAGAAGGGTCAACGTTCAGTCAGGATATTGTTTCGAAACATTTCACTTTCTTTTTCGAATGCTAAAAAATTTAACAAAACGCCCCAAATTCAATGAAAGTAGAGATCCGATCTTCTGTCGCACTTGTGAAGCGCGTTGTGTGGACTCATCCGTCCGTGTTGTTTTTGGCTAATCAAAATGAGGTCGTTAAAAAGAAACCCATATTTCTGATATAGACATTTAGAAAACGGGATAGTTCCAGGTTCCGACAGAGGTTCTGCCGGATGTCCCTCATTTTAAGCCAGATGTCCCACACCTTCCGCTTTCTTTGCGTTGGCATTCTGAACTCCAGTCGATTCGGGAAACATCCTCCGAGCTCGAACCGACAATCAAAGTATATATATATATATATATATATATATATATGTGTGTGTATTTTTGGAGTAAATTTCTCATCAAACACTCAACAGCCATTTTAATAAGATTTAACAAGAGTTTCCTTGCAAAACGTAATGGGCAAAATAATCGTTTTTCTCGATTGCATTTGTTTTTGTGATCGTTAGGAGCCGAAATCGTATTCGCGGTTAAGACTCAATGAATTGCACAGCCCCTAATGTCAACACATTTTCTTACGAATGCAAACATTGTCCTTTTCCAAGAGCTACAGTGAACAAGAGCTACAGGCTCCAAGTGAAATGGCAGCACAGCACAGGTGATAAACAAACATTATGATTCAAGAATCCACACTACTGATGGTTGGCATGGATGACAGCAGGGCACACGTATACACACACACAGGCAGCAACACACGCATCTGTAATGTGTATAATTTGCCTGCTAAACTGCCAGAGAGCCAACACCCAAACACAGGAACTACTAGTTATCCTAAATATTGCAGCTCTTCTTCACTTGTTTATCTTTGCTTTATATAACAGCTCTCATGGTCTCCCTTGTGCAGATAGGAATCCAGTTTGAGAATCTGTTGTACAGCGTTTCTGAAGTGTAAACGTGCGCTGGTAGGCTGGAATTGATTACTCTATTACGTCCCGGTTCTAAAAAGATTTAATCAAGTAACTTTCTTTTCATGTTTCATCTGGGTTCATTTAATATTCACTGTATCTGTACTGAGCGTCGCTGTAAAACAAATGAAAGGAAATCATTTCCAAAATTCTTTCATTGAACAAATTCAACATTACACTACCACAAAAGAGAATGAGAGAAAGTGTTTAAAGTGTTTAAAGTTTTCTACCCTTATTTTCTTTCTCAAAACAAACGTCAAAGAGTGTCTTTCGTGATATGTCACAGCCTTTCGCTTGTGTGTGTGTGTGTGTGTGTGTGTGTGTGTGTGTGTGTGTGTGTGTGTGTGTGCATGCGTGCGCGCGCGTGCGTGTGTGTCTGGGCTTCACCAGTAGACTCTGAGGTATGTTTGGAGTGGAGAGGTGACAGCTCACTTTTGGATCTAAGTATAGATGAAGTGTGAGAAGAAAGAGGCCGTGAGTGACAGAGAGACAGATTGGACGAGAGACTGATACTCAACAGGAGAGAAAGTGAGAGGAGAGAGAGCTCAGAGCACAACGGGTGACAGAGAGAGAGAGAGAGAGAGAGAGAGAGAAAGAAAGAGGAAGAGGGAGGGGAGTTTACTTTAGAAAATCTGAGGAAGAAACGGACATGGAAAGAATCTGAAGACGTATCGATCCCTGTGAGGAACTCAGATTGCTTTAGCAAAGCAGAATATGAGGATAAAACAGAATAAATAAGCAATGCAAGCTATAAAAAGGAAATGGAAAAGTAAGACAAAATAATTATTTTTTTAACCCATTTTAAGGCTACTTGAAAAGATGGGAAACCGTGGATCACCAACGCATATACAATGCATCTTCTCTGTGATTAATAAATCACAGAGCCATTAGGAGCACAACACTGAACGTCCTTCTTGTCACAGTATAGATACAAAGTCAACATGAATCACATCATGTGTGATGCTGCCTCCATTTTGTAAACACCTTAAAACGAGCAACCACAGTCTCTTACTCACACAAAGGATGTGTTGTAGAGTAAAGCATTAAAAACAGAGACAACAGAAATGGGAAAGATGAGAGATGAGTCGGAAGGGAGAAGGCCAAGGCAATAGACATTCCAGATCAGTTTTCTGGGTTCCAGCAGATAAATCTTAAAACAAAGTGCCAGGCCAGCACAAGTAGGAACAGACAGTTAGCGTGAGAGAGATATGGCTGTCATAGGTCATTTTTTAAGAAGGGCTCTTAACAAAGACACATGGAGGTCCTGGTGTGTTTGTGTGTTTGTGTGTGTGTGTGTGTGTGTGTGTGTGTGTGTGTGTGTGTGTGTGTGTGTGTGTGTGTGTGTGTGTGTGTGTGTGTGTGTGTGTGTGTGTGTGTGTGTGTGTGTGTGTGTGTGTGTGTGTTTCATGCCATCTATTTGTCCTGCCTTAACATGCCTTGGTGCACAAATACATTTTCCACAGGAAAGGCAGGAGGGTTTATGTCATGAGAATTTCTGATAAAGTGGTTCATTTAATGTTCTTTGTTTGTTGGGTGGGTGTGTGTGTGTGTGTGTGTGTGTGTGTGTGTGTGTGTGTAGACACTGCCACAAATGTGATTGATTGATCTCTAGATGTGTAAATGGACACACACACACACACACGTGTTTTTTTTCCACTCATCTTTGAATTAGTAGGAATGAAATGAAACCAGTTTAATATTACCCTCACATTTCCCGTAAATCGCTAAAAAGCGATTCAGTGCTGATTTGATGGTAGCAGAATATTGCATATGTGTGAAAATCCTTTATCAGATTCTGTCTTTAAATGAACTTTCAGTGGCTGTTTTTTTTTTTCGTGGAATAAAAGTTTTATTGTACAAATATTACAAGACAGATAGACTTTCTGCATGGTCTTGGCTGGTATCAATATCAAAGTCAAAACTGGTTATACGTGTTGGATACACTACCATGAAACAACATTTATTTATTTTATTTTTTTTAGCTTATATGTCTTACCATTGACTGTACTAAACCAAAAGTGTTGTCTTTTAACACTGAGCATGGCCTGCCCCGAATAAGAAATACATTGTGTTTGGGTGTCTGGTGTTCTAGTCACATGCCATACTTTATAACCGCAAAGTCTCCAGTTCCATTCTAGCTGAGTTGCATGACTTACCCTTCTGTCTCCCTGTGTTTCCTGACTGTTAAAAGTTAGACTCACTTCAATTGCCTCAAGGTCTTTCTGAAAAGGTTTTTCATGATACCATTCAACCCGTTCTCACTCCAAACTCGTAAAATACAGACGTTTGGACAGTGGCTGTCAGCTTCTGAAGCGACGTTTGTAGAACGTACCGGGGAGAGCAGGCAGCTACACAGGGTTTAGCGAGTAGTATGTGAGGGGGAAATTCCGCGTAGGGAGGTTGGTCACTATATGGATGTCAATGGTGGTTGTGTCAAACACAGGACTTTCACCCAGGAGACCGGGGTTCGTGTCCCGCGTGGGTCTTTAACCGTCCCGTTATTGCCGCGTGTCACAGAAACGTAAGCCCACCCACGACCTTTTCCGAAACCCAACCGTCCCGTTCTTCCCGCGAGTCACGGAAACGTAAGCCCACCCACGACCGTTCCCTAAACTCAACCGTCCCGTTCCCGCGAGTCACAGAAACGTAAGCCCACCCACAAGCTTTTCCTTAACCTAACTGCGTCAAAAGGGACGCCAATAGTCCCGACCAAGCGCGTTTAGTTAAAGCGCGATATATGACGCTAAAGGAGACTTTTAGCGCCAATAACGACGACAAAGGCACCTGACCAAACGTCCGCATTTTACGAGATGGGAGTGAGAATGTGTCGTACCATTACATTTTCATGACTAATAAACCAGTCAAAGTTTTGGGGGATAAAATCCATAGGTAGTGTTTTTTTAAGAGTTTAAAGTTTTTTGAACAGTCAAAAACTCAAAACGTATCTTTCCTAATAGTGTAGGTGTGGTTGGATCAGATCTGGCGGTCGCCGTGGTCAAACAACCCCACTACTGTCATCAGATTTTGATTCAAATGTTATTTAATCCTGACAGGTGTACGCTTTTCATACTGCCCACTTCACACCAGTGGGATTAGCATAGACAAAACACAAGATGACGAAAGATTGTGTGTGAAATAACTATTGCTGTTGCTGTTGCGACTTTGGCATAAAATGTTGTGTTTATGATGTACAGTGAAAAAAACACACCCAGCCAAGACGAGCCATCTGAAATAAAACAAATCACAGATTTCAGAAGAGCGGTCAGAGCCCAAACAGTGTGAAGCTGCACATCAACCATTTGCTGCTGCAATTTGTACCTATCTTGGAGACGCATCACTACAATATTGTTGGAGACTTAACAATACCCTCGTAAATAAACTGCCCTGCAACAAAGGTTTTTGCATACCGTACATAATGTTTTGTAACACACTCAAGCACAAGCTTCTGATTACATGCAAATCCTTGCTTGCTACTCCTCCTGCTCTCTCCATCTCTTCCTCCGTCTCTCTCGGGGTTGAGGTGGGGACAGTGGGATTGATTTTTTTTTTTTTTAACTGTGCTCTCCGGCTGCTATTGACTAAGTGTGTTTTATTGACCCACCCATATAACAGCACGTACTGTACATGCCCCATATCCGCCACCTATTTCCTATGTGCGTGTGTGTGCTGTCTTGTGTGTGTGTGTGTGTGTGTGTGTGTGTGCGTGCTGTCGTGGTTGTGTGCTGTCGTGTGTGTGTGTGTGTGCGCTGTTGTGGGTGTGGTTGCAGGATGCCCTGTGAGGGTGGCAACAGAAGCTCCACTGGAGCAAAGGCATGGACCACAGACAGACATACATATACTGTATATATACATACATACATATACTCATACATACTTGTGTGTCTATGTGTGTTAGGGCTCCATTGGGGCAGTCTACAGGAGGGCGGAACAACAATTTAATATTTCATCACTTCCATTATTTAGCAACTGCTACAGAGAGGGAGGACAGGAGGAAGAGGGGAGGGGAGGAGAGGTGGAGTCAAAAGCCGAGCTGGATAAGAAGCGGGATGGAGGCATAGACGAAGGAAAGGGAAATATAATGCGGATGGAGGAGGGTGCAGCAGAATGGATGGGGAAGGGAGAGAGAGAGAGAGAATCAGAGACAAGATTGCATTCCTGGGGAATGAGGATGGTCGCCATGGCAACTGCAGCTGAGAGTCACATGATGCAGAGGAGTGAGAGAGAGAAGAGGGAGAGGGAGAGGGTGGGCTGGTGCCAGCCGATGACAGAGGAGGAGAGAAGAGAAAAGAGATGGTAATGAGGTACAATAATTAAGTGGAGGGATAGATAGAAAGAGATGAAACAAAACCAAAAAAATATCCGATATACGAGTACGTGTACAGTCACTTGTGAGTGTCAGTGTGTATTTACCGTTGGGTTTTTTTTTTTGTAGGCCACTGGGTTACAGTGAGGTCATGTGAAGAATGATAAAGGTTAGACCATGAGAGACAGAGAGGAGGAAGAAAGCAAGCGAAAGAGAGGAGGTGTGATTGACAAGAAGGGTGAAGAAAATGATTTAAAAGAGAACTCAAGTCCATAAATAGAAGAGATGAGGGGCGGGGTGGGGGAGAAAAAGAGATAGAGAAAGGAGGGTGAGAACATATTGTTCACGGAGAATGCCAGCCATGTTTTATCTCCAAGATATCTGATGTCTGGGGCTCACTTTGACGTCAACGACAAAAACACACTCTGACATGTGCATGTTTTATTATCTGTAGTCACGTGTTTCTTTCTTGCCTGTGTTTTATTCATATCTCTGTCTTGTACATGCACTTCGTAGCTGGGTTCCTTTTAACTCCATAACAAATGCAATTTTGTATCTAATATACTGTACATCATCCGGCCAGGGCCACCAGATGAAAATGGACTTTATTGGCTAACTATTATTGGGGCTTCTGGGAAATGCATGAAGTTGCCTTAATGTATTCAGAGAGTGAATAAGCTCGTGAAGTATCGTCATGTAATCCATTGATTTCAACAGTGTAACTGTATTCTAAATACCAACAATTTAAATTGTAACTGTAACGGAATACAGTTACTCATAATTTGTATTCCGAATACGTAACGCCGGTACGTATGTGTTTCGTTACTCCCCAACACTGCTCATTTGTTACTGCAGATGGCCCTAAATTACCCAAGCTTGTCATTCAATATTTTAAAGTCAATGTTTGATTTCAGTCAGTTTCTAAGGGTTAGGATTGCTTCAGTGTTTAACCATGGACTACTTGTAACATTTACCTTGTAACACAACAGACTGTAATTGCGCATCGTCAGCTGATAAGCTTACGTTACCCTGTGTCTTTGGCTGCATGTAGGCGGGGGTGGAGAGAGAGAGAGAGAGAGAGAGAAATACTGGGGAATCGCCGGTCATGCTTTTGATTTCGGCTATCGAAATTCATTTTTCATAGATTTTCGATTTAAATCCAAATCGTGACACCCCACGTTCTCATACCTTGGCGGTAGTTTGCCTTTATAGTGTTTTTAGACAATGATTGCAGATGGATGTAGTTACGTCTACCTACTGTAGATAAGAGCGAGTAATTAATCGTACAAAGGTAAACAGATAACTACTTTTCCTTGACAACTATGACCGTGTGGGTGGTTGTGATTGTTTGTGCATGCATGTGTTAAAGTTTGAGACAAGCACAAACATGGCTGTGTCGGGGAAAAAAAGGAGCTGTGCTTGTCTGAACAGTCCATTAGTATCTCAGACACACACACACACACACACACACACACACACATTGACCCTGCACCTTCCAATATGTCTGTTTAGACAGTATCCTTGGCTTGGGCAGTGGGTTTTAAGTGTGTCTGTGGCCCACTGCCCAGGGCTCTAAACTGGAACACACTCCGTCTGGAACAAACACACACACACACACACACACACATGCTCAGTTTCTTCTCTCTCTTCCCATCATTTATACCCAAACACCCAGGTATACACTCACTCTCTCTCATTCCATATCAGGCCGTGTGTGGCTGCTGACGGAGTGGACAGAGTATCAGTAGCAGAGAGGAAGCTGGAACAAAGCTTTAATCCAGGCTGAAACACATTTACATCAAATCAAATCCCTTCGAGTAGGATTGGTGCCTAGTAGAGGATAACAGACAGAGAGCGCTTCAGTGTGATGTTTGAGAGCATGTCCGGGGCGTCACGGTGTCTCAGCAGGCCAAACAGCAGACCGTGGACTTGGGTTTACATGTGGCTCATGGCAATTATCACTGCCATAGCTCTTTTTTTCAAAGACAGGCCATAACCACCATGTCAGAGGGCAAATGAATCACATCTAGCCCCTTTCATGTTTATCTGACACAACGTAGTTTGTCAAAGAGAGTTTCCATAAAAGACCAAGATTTAACACTGAGCTGCGAGATAGTAAAAATACACCATGGGCTCTATTTTTTTCGGAAATAGGGCGTAAAAAGCACAAATGAGCGTGACCAGCACGCCACTCGCGTTGGCTGAGAATAGGCACAGCTGGGTGCAACGTGGAAGAGAGGCTGAATACATTATTAGTCGGAGGAATACAGAATCAGATATTGGATATCAGTGATCACCACTCACATGAGCTCCTCTCATCTCGTGTTTAGCAGCAAACATGGAACAGAGAGGCCGAGGGGTCCGAGGGAGAAAAAAGTGAATCTCCATTAAGGCTGCACGATATGAGGAAAATATCGAATTGCAATTATTTTGACTGATACAATATTGGAGGGAATGATCATTTTTGTATCATTGTTCTCATTTTCATTGACAAATATTTCAAATTAAAATGACTATATACATACATATTTAATTGAAAACAGTTGAAAACAGAATCAACTTTTGAAAATAGACATTTTGTACAGTTTAGATTTTAAACCGAGAAAGACACATGAAACAAAATGACAGAGAACAACCATTTGTACAAGAAAGGCAAAGAAAAAAATACAAAATATAAGCAAAAAAAATAAAAGTCTGGTAAGACTTGCAAGTCTGAGAAATATGATAGAAAAGGCTGCCGTATATGAAAAAACACGTCAGTGTTTTCTCTCATCGTCGAGTTTCAAGAAAAACATTACATCTTTAAGCCACTGTGAAACTGAAGGAGGGTTTGGAGACTTCCACTGTAAAGGAATTCGACGTCTGGCTAGTAAAGATGTGAAACTAAGCATTTCTGTGTTGCCTAATTGTAACTAACTGTGCCAAATTTACTCGATCAGACTCGTCTGGGGTCTCAAAAATAGCAATTAAGAGGCATGGTTGAAAATGGATTCCTGTCATAATTGAAATTGTGTGGAAATAACTAGAGATGTTCCGATACCAGTATCGGTATCGGCTCCGATACTGTCTAAAACGCTGGTATCGGTATCGGGAAGTACTGGAGTTAATGCAGCGATCCGATACCACGTAATAAAGCCCTACAGAAAATCTACGTTAAAGTAGTTTATTTATGTTCTTTTTCCGTTATAACTGACTGTCAAACTGGATAATAAAAGAAAGTTCAGTGGCGTTCATTGTTTGTTTGTTCATGTTTCACAAACCTGAGTTTAACCTGAGCCAGACCGACAACAAAGCCATACAGCGATAGTAGTATACAGCTGTTAAAACATAATAAAATATATGACACACTGGTATCGGATCGGTACTCGGTATCGGCCGATACGCAAGTTCAGGTATCGGAATCGGTATCGGGAAGCAAAAAAATGGTATCGGGCCATCTCTAATTATAACCTATATATAAAAAAAAACAATAGCACTAAAAAGAAAAAAGAAAGAAGAAGTTGTGTAAGCGTGGACAAAGGGAAAACATGTGGCTCAAGTGGCAACGTGGGTTCAGGCATCTATCACGCTTAGGATAGTGTGATGTTTACGAGGATCTGTACCAAACAAAGATGTTTCGTTAAGACTGTAGGATACCATTTGTAGGCACATATTGACACATATTTTGCCTTTAACAAATATTGCCCCACTGTTATGTACCTTCAAGTAAAGTGTTACCAAGCTCATTTATGTCTTTAAAGTCCAATGAACATAAATCAGTCCTTCCAGAAAAACGCGAGAGTTTTTTTGTGATTGTTGCGGGCAAAAATCCTTGATTATGCGGCACGTTTTCTTAAAAAATGCGATGGATTATGCGGGATTTTTATGCAATTTTATGCGATGAAATTGCGGGAACTTGCAAAAACTGCGGCTTCATCATGGCTTCATCACGGGGTTTGCAGCTTTTCGATGATGTTCACGTCGCGTAATTACGTCACTTCATAACGTTCCCATGGCAACAGGGGAAATGGCTGCTCTTGTGTGAAGTAAACGCAACATTTTTCAACTTTCTGCTAAGATATGTGTGTGACTCTTTTGGCAACGAAAATGCGGGGATTATGAAATCATGCAAGCCCCGCATATTTTGCGCGGAAATCGGCAATTTATGCGGCGAAAGTGCGGCGTATTTGAAAAAAAGACTGATAAATGAGTCTACTTGCAAAATATGAGTCCTCATCTATCTAACAACGAAATGCAAATTAGGGTTTGGAGATTTGCCCTTTAAGTGTTGTAGAAACATACACCTCTTCAGTTATCATTAAATTCCAGGGTGTCTCATCTGAATATTTAAATAATTAGCGATGGGATCTACACTGCGCCAGTTTCACATAGAGAGAGCAGGATTTTGAAAAGGTGTGAGTGTGCGACTGATATGTCATGGAGTTGGTTCTGAGCAGAAGTGAACAAGTGAACCTAATCCACTGAAAACACGGAGGGAGTTTCTGCCTCCACAATCCGCACGTATCAGTACGTTTTTTTTCTTCTTAAATCATTAATGTATTTCGTCTTGCCGTTCTACATCCCGGCAGCAACCTGTGCTCCGAGCTTTTGCCGTCACTGCCCAGCAGCAGCTCTGAGCCTTGATTTTAATAATGGGTCAGATCAGGTTAGATATTAACGTGTCGAGTCGTTTGTTTTAGCGATAATTGCAGGTAACGGATTGGTTCGTGTTGAGCTTTTGCAAACTATACCCGTGCAGGAGTCTGCAGATTTAAAAAAAAAAAAAAAAGAAAAACCATGTTGACTTGTTCTAAAATGTTATCACTAACATGATTTCATGGATCATTTACTGGTGCTACTGATACGCATTAGCCACAAGTGCAAATATTCCGGTTGGAAGCCGCAAAACAGAAAAGTCGCTGTAATAATCCTCTTGACATGACTGGGAGAAATATTTTGACTTGGAGATTCGACCCTTGCTTTCAGTAAGAATGTCCTGACGACATCTGCGTTACTTTAGGTGATTTTACTGTTAAACGTGAAATCTGTGAGTAAAATCGTTCCAGTCTGTTGTTAAGAAAACACGCTTACGTTATTTACTGACCGATCCGGTCAGTGTGTCCGGAGATATCAATAATTAATGAAGTCACGCTGCTGTGCCATCCCGGTGTAAAATGACCCTCTCTCTCAAATCAGAGACTGTGGATGGAACACACGTATCACCGCTGCTGCTGTGCAATGACTACAGGTGTTTAATCACATTCTACAAGTCCTCAAATCTGCACACACACACGCACACAAACACACACACACACACACACACATACATGGATGGATGGATGTGAATTTGGTAAATATATGTTGGGTACAGTTAGTTTAGGCAGATAAGTAAGTGGAGAGCAGTGATTGGCTATATATATCGGAGATAATAACTGAGATGAGAAAGGTCCTACAGTAAGTGGTGAAGTGCTCTGATTGGCTATTGAATGGAGGGACAGAGGTAAGGAAAGAGAGAAAGGACCAGATGCAGAGGATGTGGGAGGGATGATGATGATGATGATGATGACACCGGTGATAGCCTATTCAATGTCCAAGCCGGGATGTAGAGAAGGCAAACAGATAGCACGTCTATCATTAGCCTTGAAGGAACACACACACACACACACACACCTATATTTATCAAGGCCGTCATTATCAACTTAAAGTAAAAAAAAAGAAGCTGGAATTGCTGATGTTAAAAGAACAAGATTAATATTGCCACATAAAATACACAAATTACTCTGACTTACACCACAGTAGTACTTCAAAAGCAATCCTTTCCTCACAGAGAAACTGTTGCAGACCCTCTCAGTGTGTGTGTCCGTGTGTGTGTGTCCGTGTGTCTGACTGAGTTCAGAGATTGTAAAGGTTACGGTGATGAGACAGGAGGCTTCAGACAGTCCCTGTACTGTAGCTTCAATACTCCATGTATATCGTTATGTCGTTAGGTAGATTAGTGTTATATATAAATATATATATATATATATATATATATATATATATATATATATATATATAGCCATACCTACTCATTACGGGGACAGAGCCTTTCAGTCCACAAAGAAATGTGATATGGATGTATAAAAACACTCATACACAAAAATAAATCCATGGGACAAATGTAGAAACACATTTCTGCTTGCTTGACCATGTTCTTGCACGCGCACATACATACACACACACACCTTGGTGACAGCGTTAAAAATAGTTCAACATAACAAGGGACAGTGACGCTCATGTCAGTGTCATAGAGGTGAGAAAGGGAGGAGCAGAGCAGGTCAGAGAGAGGGGGACAGAATGTAGAGTTATGAAAAGGAAAGGGATTGAGAGGGAGGGGAGAAACCAAAATAGAGAGGAAGAGAGGGGAGGAGCACAGGAGACAGACCAAAGGACAATGACATAGGCAAGAATGAGAGAGGGAAGGCTTGTGTGAAGAGTAAAAGAGAGGATGGACAGAAACACGGGGCGGGAAGGAGAGAAAGAAAGAGGGAGAAAACAGAAACATGACGCCAGGAGAGGACAAATGGAGAACAAAACAAACCAATGGTCATGGGTACAGATGGAAGGAGAGATGAAGGACAGACGGATACAAAACACTGTAGAGAAATGAGTAGAACGACAGAGGTCAGACAGAATGACAGAGATGATGGAGGGATGGCTAATGGCTGAAAGAAAGACTGGGTGACTGGAGGAGGTCAGGTAGGTGGAGAGTTGGTATGCTTGGATGCAGAGAGTGATAGACGGGACAGAGCAAACTCCCGACAATACAGGAATAATAAAGAAATGACAGATTTGGGTTTTTTTAAAGATTATTTTTTGGGCTTTTCTGCCTTTATTTGACAGGACGGCTAGGTGAGAAAGGGGGGGAGTGAAGACATGAAGACACAGGTAGGAAATCGTCACAGGTCGGATTTGAACCCTAGATCTCTGCGTCAAGGCATAAACCCCCCAGTATATGTGCGCCTGCCCTACCCACTGACCCAACCCTGCCACGGCAGATTCTAGTTTGAAGTTTTATAAACCAGTGACTCAGTTCACATCATGATGATCTGCTGTTGTTGACAGTCCACAGCAACTCTGTTTAGTACACAAACAATGAAAGTACAAGAATAAGGTCACTTTCACGCCTGTACTTCAGTTCATTGGCTCTGGACCAAAGAAAGCAAGAGATGCATCATTGCCATAGTTCTTGCAACGCATGCACACCAATTCGTATGATATCCTACCAAATTAGGTCGACCGCTGGCCGGTAGGGTTGGGTATCATTTAAAAAATGTCAATAGCAATACTGTGACTTTGATACCAGTTCTTGAACAATTTTGGATGCCAATTTCATAAAAACCTTTTAACAAAAAGAAATTACAACATTACACATTACGGCACAAATCTCTTTAGAGTAGAGTTGTTGCTGCCTGTCTCTACGTTAGACAGCCAATCACAAACATTATTAGATCTTGGTAGAAGCATGCTGCATGCTTATTGGCCCAATGACGCTGACGAGATTTGCTCCTCAGGTATTGAAATTGGGTATTGAACGACGAGGCATTTTTCGATCCTCGATACCAAGGAATTCTGTACCCAGCCCTACTGGCCAGTCACATGACAGTTAAAGTGTAACTCTTGCCAAAATGCAACCTAGGATTTTTTTGTGAATGTACCCGAGTCAAACTTTCGTTTAAAAGCATATTTAGGACGGAAGCGCCACTTTTAAGATTTACCGTATTTTCGGTCAAATGGCCTTTTGAATGGGAGTGAAATGGCCACATGAACTCCAGCGTTGAGAACATTGTTTACTAAAAAGAAAGGTTTTAACAACTCACCGTAGCTCTTGTTGTTTCCGGCTGCTACCACCTCGGCAGTCAAAATGAGTCGATATCAAAACAAGTAGCCACAGATTTAGTATCACATCCCTTGTGCACCGGTGTAGTTCATGTGTAGAGCCCCTGGTGATACTTTGAGCAAAGTTCCATGTTGTGTTGAGCCTTCTTAGTGTTTTAAAAATAGCTATTTTGAGGCTAGCATAAAAGTGCCCCTAGCACTCCCATTCAAAAGGCCATTTGACCGAAAAACGAAAATACGGTAAATCTTAAAAGTGGAGCTTCCGTCCTAAATATGCTTTTAAACTAAAGTTTGACTCGGGTACATTCACAAAAAGACCCTAGGTTGAATTTTGGCGAGAGTTACGCTTTAAGTTTAGCGGTCTTTAAAGTAGGGCTGGAGAAAATCAAATATCACGATATTTTTGACCAAATACCTCGATATCGATACCGCAACAATATTGTAGTGTTGACTATTGGTGCTTTAACAACATATTTAAACAATGAGATTTTTGATAAATAATCATCAGTAATATAGCAAATAATAGAACAGCTAGAACAGTCTGGTAAGTTCAGAAAATGACATCACTTTACTGTAATGCAGCCTTTAAAACCAGGAAAAGAAAACACTTATGTCATATTACGATATTACGATATCAAAAATCTAAGACGATATCTAGTCTCATATTACGATATTGATATAATATCGATATATTGCCCAGCTCTACTTTACAGTGAAATGTAGCTGACAAAAAGTTACTAGGAGCCGGCTACAGAGCACCGTGAGCTGCCGTTCGTTTCAGACGGCGTTGCTAGTTGAGTTTAGCCGACAAGACCGTGAACAGGGCACCGCGAGGTGACGATCCTTTCAGGGGCCGTGGCAGTTGGCCAACAAAAAGTAAGCGTCATGCGGCAACGGCAGTTAAGTTTCATAGTTAAGGTTGGGAAAAAGATTGTGGTTTGGATTAAAACACAAACACGTGTTTCTTGGGTGAAAGTCTTGTGTTTCCCCCCAGGATGCAAACTCAGCCCCCAGGTTTAAAAGCCCTGTGTTTTTATGAACCCACCCATCCACCCCGACCTCCTCCCTCCACGGACCAGAGCGGCCTGATACAGCAGCAGTCAATGTGGTGCATACTGCAATCAAGACGTGGAATACATACAACTACTTTTTGTAGCTGTATGTACAGATGGTTCATGAGAACAGCCTGAAGCTTGAAGTTGTACAGACTGATAGTTAACTTCTTGATCAGACAGTTTCACTTGTTCTTAAGCCATGCAAATGGCATGGGTCTGGGGATGGCAGTGTCTGTGGTCGGTTCTCCACTTTGGTCCAGGCTGAAATATTTCAACAACTATATGATGGATTGCCATGTAATCTTATACAGCTATTCATGGTAACTAGAGGACGAATCCTGCTGAGGGTGGCGATCCTCTGACTTTAAATCTAGCGGCACCATGAGGATGACAATTGTGGTTCAGAGTGAAATATCTCGACAAATCATGAATTGATTGCCATTAAATTTGCTTCTGATATTCAAGGCCCCTAGAGGATGAATCCTACTGACTTCCTCTAGCGCCACTGTCAGGACAAAGCTTTCACTCATCACGTGAAGTATCTTAACATCTACAGGGTAGATTGGCACTCTCGGTTACCAAATGATGAATCGTACTGATGTTGGTGATCCCCTGACCTTTTCACCAGGTCAATTTTATACGTTGTCCAATACTATGACCAAATACCTGCTGAACTAATGAGGTTCCTATCAAGGAAAGCTGGGAAGGAGAGGGAGAGCTAGAAAAGGATTAAGGAAAAACAGAGAAGGAGTCCATAATGTGGAAAATCAAGGAGTGGAATAGGAGAAAGAAAGAAAGAGATTGAGATACCTTTCCCATTCTTTAATGGGCTTATCAAAGCCTGCATCTGTTGAATTTGGACGAATGAATCAAGCCTTTTTTTAAGTTTTGAGTTAATATGTTGTAATATCCTGTAAAAACACACTTTGTCAGCAAGCATCATTGTGAAATCACTCCCTGTCCGCTGGAGAAGTCTCTGTTGACATCATTGGCTCTTTAAGGTTCACCTTGGTGAAATCTCTCAGTAAATGAAATGTATTACATTGCAATGGCTCCACTGGTTGCACCAGGCCACTCCCAGGTGTGAGTGTGTCAGACTGGGTGAGTTTTAATCATGTTGCTGCTGGAGCATAATGCATGCTGTCAAATCTCCGACCCCTCGTAATCTGTTATTATCTCCTCCTGATTGCTTGGCAAGCTGTGATTTTTAGGGGTATGTGGAAACTCAAACCGATCATGCCCTCAGTTATTTTAATTTCAGCCTGAGTGCCATGCGATCTAATTATAATGCCTGGATAAAGTGACAGTAAGGGAACAACAACACTCATCCTGAAACGATACGGTTTCATTGGTAAAAGTATTTAAATCTTTAGGGCATAAGAACTGATCATATATTGTTTCATTGATGGAGTCAGCCAGGTATCGCGTTGCATATTTATTTATTTAGATATTTGAACTGTGTTCACTCTGTTTTATATTTCATTTTTGCTGACTCAAACATTTCTGAGGCCACAGTAATAGAAATATCACATTTATAGAAGTACTTGTAGGTTCAAACGTTATACACTAGTATGCTTAGGTCCGTTATTCTCATATTTCAAGCTGGCTGACTATGAGGAGTGGAAGTAACAAACCAAATGTTAAGAGTACAAAGGGCAGGGCCTTAGTAACCTGGCAATGTTATTGTGAGCAAGAATGGTCATATAGAAGGTAAGTGCCAGGAAAAGAAAGGACTAACAGCAAATGGCAGGAGAGATGCTGTAATGGCAGCGGCATTTTTTACTCATAGCTATGTGGCTAACTAGATTTCCCCATAAACACAGAATGACACATATAATATAAATTCAATTAAACAAATGTAATGTTTCAAAAGTTATCGTGTTGCACTCATTAATACAATAATGAGACAGGATTTCGAGGCAAAGGTACAATATTGAATTCCACCAATATCATCCCTGTCTATAACAATTAAAGGAGACCTATAATGCTTTGCTGTATTTTCTGTCATATCTATAATGTTACAATGTCGGATGTTCATGTTAAACGTGGCCAAATCTTTAAATAATGAGTTAAACGTATTTCAGAGAAATCCCTGTGAGCCGAAACCTCAGTTTTCCCACTGTTCCGGACGCACACGTTTGTTTTACTCTCGACTCCGTATGATGTCATACCGAGGCGTTTTTTTTTCTTCGTCTACATATATGGTCATCTGCTCCAGGCAGGCACTACTGCTTTTGTCTGTGTTTATGTTAACGGTACACACCCTTCCACATGTAGCTACATGCTAACGTCAGGGAAAACCGTAACCTTGGCTGTCGATGTCGTTAATTTCTTGGAACATGTGCGGTTGTGTACTATTTGGTTTAGAAGCCTTTATTGGTTGTTTTTTTTCACAAAGCCCTGCTGTATACGCCGTTGCACAGAGGCAGCGACAGCAGAGCACATATGCAGAGACTCTGACTGGCCAATCAGAGCAGACTGGGCTTTTTCGGGAGGGGCCCTTAAAGAGACAGGCGCTCCAACAGAGCGTCTCAGGCAGAGGGTGAATACAGGAGCAGCAGCCAGAGGCAGTACGAGAAAGAAAGTGATTTTTGAACATGAAAGCATGTAAACATGTAGAAACACAAAAAAACATGTATGAACCTGAAAACGGTATATAATGGGTCTCTTTTAATGTTACAATAGGAACCATATAGCTAATAGCCTGCTTATATCATGCAATCAATGTATGAAATAACGTCAGCACCGTATTGGCGCGACTGTTATGATCTTATAATTTAAACAGCTTGGGATTTTAAGACTTACTCTTTTAGTAGTAAGTGCAGAGTCTCTACCCCTGACGGAACCAACGGTCTCCTCTGCGTCCTTCTCTCTGCAGCTATGAAAGAAAAAGACCCCAAAGAAAACCTTCACATGTTGTCAAAGTCCACCTGGCTCATGCTTTTTAGAGAATCTTCTTAAAGGTTTGCCCCACATTGCAG